>NC_061511.1:282612751-282790297 GCF_022539505.1 Lolium rigidum | reverse complement strand
GGGACCATCAAGTATTCGTGCACCCCGTACGAATCATGGGTGGATCGGCTCTTTGAGCCGATTCACGAGATAACTGAGAGCCGATCGAGGCTCGTATTTAATGTTTACATGTATGCCACTGCGGGAAACTAAGCGAGGCATCCCCATCACCTTCACGACCAGGTATAGGTCGGGTGGCACGCCCTTGCACTTCGCATCGCCGCGTGTGACCGGAAGAGCATTGCGGGCCGTCGCTCGGAGGGGTCTCGGCCGGCCGCGGCTCTAGGCTCTTCCCGGCTCTACGGTGTTGACAAGGCCGCTGCCCGCCGGTGGGTTTTGGCGGTCAACACATTACGGCACGCCCGGTGGGACAATCGTCTACATCAACCACATCGCCATCTACATCTGAGATGGCGGACGGCACGCCGGTCACCTACGAGGATCCGCCCGACGACCTCAAGAAGCAATACAACGAGATCAAGGCCACCCTCGAAGCCGACCTCATCGGCTCTTTTCGGAGAACCCGTTCCCATGGCATCGAGATGGAAGGGATTCTCACCGCAAGGTGCGCTCGATGGGATAGACCTCTCTACCCCGTCGGAGGAGCGCACCGGGGTGCTGCGGCGAGGAGATCAACTACACGGTGGCTCACTCGCTACACCGCCACTGCGAGAACTTGGTCAACGTGTTGGAGCGTGTCGCTCGCGCGTGATCCGAGAGATCATGAGCCACCGGTACTCGCCGTCGGGACCAGCTCTCGGGACTCATCAAGGAGAGTTGCCATCCCGGTCCCGTCTACCAAGCGAGAGGAAAGCCGATGGCGAGACTTCGGCTGATGCGAACGCATTGCTCGTCCTCCCGACGGAGCCTAGTGCTCCGATTTACACGAGGGGAACTACGATACCTTCATGAGAGGGCTTTGACCCAGCGAGCCGGCTAAGATTATGTTCACCACACGGTTTGCTTGGGTCCAACGGCGATCTAACGAACGGCGACCACGTCGGCTACACGAATCCCAACGGAGCTGACGTGCGAGTACAGCGCCTTGGCGTAACGCAAAGCCGATATGCTGTAGTTACCAGACAGATTCGGCTCGAGGGAGGCATATGGTCACCACACCAGACAGATGGTAAATGATAGCCGGTGGAAAATCGGCCAGTAAAAAAAAAAAAACAAAAAGGAGAGAAGCAAAACGTTGCAAACGTAGCGATTAACACATCAAGGCCCTACTGAGAAGCAAAATCATCTGTCTATGAAGGCCCTACTGAAGAAACACACCGAGGGCGATGATGGCATCAACACGGATGCGTTCCGCCTCGGCGATCTCAGCCTCGTCATACAGCGTCTTTGCCCGTCACCGGCTGATTGCTCGGGGAACGGATTTCAGCCGGATCGGTCTTCGGATCGGGCTGTGAGACCTTTGCTTCTTCTTCGGAGGCGGGCAACAAGGGCCTCCTTGTCTTGGATGAGCCGTTTGGTCACCCTTACCCTCTCTTCAAGGTCCTCCGGCTCCTTGTGCAAGGTCTCGAGTTCGGTGCGGGTGGCAGAAGTATCCGTCTTGGCGTCCCGAGCAGCCTTCTTCTCATTGAGCCGTCGGCACTTCTCGGCAATGTCGGCTCTCGGCGGAAGTTGGGAGTGGCGAAGAGTAATCCTTTGGCGAGCTGATTGCACCCGTGACTTAAAGACCGACGGGGTGACGGCGGGACAAAGCTTCACTTGCGGGGTCATAGGGAGATGAGGATGGATATCCTCGAGGATGCCTTTGACTTCTTCGGAATTCTCAATCGAGCCTCAATAGAGGTAGAGAGCAAGTCCTTGAGGCGGCTGGAGCTGGCCACGGACCGTGCTGATATCCGGCTCCCCACTTGCCTTGGAAGGAATGGGATCGATGGATGCTTTGGGTCGAACGTAAGCAAGCTCGAGAGATCACAACCACGATAAGGCAAACACGGTGAGTTTAGCGAGGTAACGAGGAAGCTGATGGAGCCAAAGAGGAGAGACATACCTCTCCCAAGGGAGAAGGAGCGGCCGACGCGATAACGATCGGCTTTTACGGGGACTCGGTTGGATCAACCACTCGTGCGGCCGGCGGCGTCGGGGCAGCTAGTTCCGGGGTAGCGGACGGCCTCGGTACCTCCTCAACATCCCCGCTAGAAGTTTCGGCGGCCTACAAGAGGAAGTGATTAGCCGATCCAAATGATAACGGGACAGCATGAAAGCGTGACCACGAAGATAATTACATTTGAGACCTCCTGGCTTGATGAAGAGGTTGGTGGGTTCTTACGAGCCCTTTTGACACGGCGGTGCTTCGTACGTAACCCCGATCCGGTCGGGGCACGAGGAGCAGGGGTTCCGGTGATCGACCTTTTCTTGGAAGCCGGCGGCGGCGAAGCCGTCGACTCCGGGTAGTGGACCTCTCGGAATCATCCGAGCTCGATTCTCCACGGCTGGTTTCTTCGGCTCCGCTGGAGGATCCTTCGGTGGAGGCACGTAGGAAAGGATACAAGCGCGTCATGAACAAATTCTTTGAAAATAGCGGACGAGCGCCTGCGGGGTCCGAACCAACTTACACGCAAGCTTTCCTGGGCCGGAGCTTTACGCTTCAGGGTTTTCCTGGCCGCTACCTTCCTCACCGCCGTCCTCGCCTGAGTCGAGGCTCGGGGGGCAACGAGCCCCGAAGATGCTTTACTCTTGGAAGCCGATTTCGGTGAAATCGGGCGACTACTGCATTATAACTTTCTTCGGGGAGGCGAGCTGCGGCAGAAGAGAACCACGCGGTGCCGGAGGAAGAAAGACGAAAGGGGAGCCGTCGGCTTGTATAGGAGCTGGGCCATCTTGTTGCTGCCGGGAGAAAAGAGTCGAGTTCACGGACAATCACCATAAGGCGAGTTACAAGAAATACTTAAGTGACGGTACCTGGTCGGCGGGGGATCATATTCGGCGTCAAGCTCCTTCAGCTGCGGTCCTAGTGCCCTCTCGAAGACGTGGGTCTTCCACATAGACCACCAAGTTTCAAAACCGTCGGTGGTGAAGGAGAAACGGAGGTCGTGGGGAATTGGTATGGCCAAAGCATCAAAGAAGGTATAGCACCTTTGGGCGGTGAGGATGTCGAGCCGGTTCAGCTCTACTTGCTGTCGGGTGGTGTAGGAAGAAGTGTGGAGGCACCTGTCCGAGACCAAGCTGTCGAGCCGCTACTCTCGGTTGATAACACTCATAACCGGGCTTGATGATCCGGTTCGAGGTGCTCATGCCAACGGGGAGAAAGCAAGGACGAATCATGAGGGAGTACAAGTGCGTGTGCCGGCGTCATCGGCAAAGTCGTCCAATCGGAAAGAGACGGGGTTTTCAAAATTTGCCGATTCGGTATAAGGGTGGAACAGGGGGTTGTCTAAACCCCGGAAGAAAATCTTAAACCACCCTGCTTGCTTCCTTGGGGATCAATACTGCTACCGGGAGACCATACGGGGCTTGGCCGTAGCTGGTGCATCGAATTTCCTTGCCATTTTCATCCGGAAAGGTGCGGTTGGTCGGCGATGGGAAGTACGGGATTTGGCTTTGGAAGTATAGTTGGGCCCACAATTGAATGAACCACCGGGGGCCGCCGGTTTTAAGCTGTCTTGCGAGTGAACAGTTTGACGGACATCGGTTGAAGGGATCGATAAATCTCTCCAAGGAATAGCTTGCCTAGACCAAGTTGGGTGCCTTTAGCGAGTTCATAGGCCAGGGAGAGGTAATTCTTGGTAGGAGCAAGTGACGGACCACGGAATATGAAGTGCTCCAACCGAGAAATTCAAGAAGGTCTGTGTGCTCCCTCTCGTCACGGGGCCTTTGGTTTTCATATAACGATTGAGATAGGCACCCCGAGTGGTACACTCTTTTTTAGAGGAGAGAGTGAAAGGGACCTTTGGCAGCTTGAATGCGAAGGGCTGGGAGATGCAATGTCTAGCCCTGTGATCATGGCCACATCCGGTAGGGTCGGAGTCATAGGACCATGACCAAACATGAAACGGTTCGGTGCGTCGGACCGAAGTAGCCGATGGTTTTCAAGATGTTCTCATTCTTCTCAAGAGGAGACAGCGATAATGACGGGGCATCGGCTATTCCTGTGGTTTCCCAAGTGGCATAGTGGGATTTTGATACCCTCTCTGTACCATGCCACCCAACCTTCGGGGGATTGGGCCGGGCTCGCGGGCGGTCGGCCCGGGAAGTCGAATCTAGGTTTTGGCTCACAAAGGGGATTACGGTAGCTTCGCATGAGATTAACGGGGCGAGGGCTCTCGGAAGAACGAGGACCGAGGCACATCGAATTTGCGAGAGAAGGATGTGGCGGAAGAATGTACGAAACCTAAATTAGTGGCGGAGCGAGGCATTAATTCGGGTGTTTGCATTAATCCCGTGTCAAAGTCAAACGGCGAGAGGAGGTTGAGGATTACCTTCGGTCCGGAAACCGTGGTATCGGTGTTAGCTGATTCCGCCATGAGTTGCGTTGAAGAAATTGGAAGCCGCGCGGTCGAGATGCTGTGTAGGGGGTGGTGGATTGGAGCTGCTCGGGCGACGATTTGGGGATCTGACTCTGTCTTTGCAGATGGAGGTCGCGGGTTACCGTTTGGAAGGATGGCTAGCTCAACGTTACCCGGTGTGTTTATGAGAGAGACCGATGCAGCGCCATCGGTTCCTTTTTTAAAAGATCGTGTGACTTTGACTATCGGCAAAACGGTCTGGCTGGAAACGCTTCTTCGGTAATAAAAGAGGGGTTTTTAATAAAGAACCGATTGCTCAAGGAGAGCCGATTGTTTGTATACCACCGATGCCATGTTACTAATCCTCGCTGCCCTCATTATCGGCATCATGGCTCCTCACCGCAAAATATGAAGAGACAAGAGATCTTGCAACGGTGATGCCACGACATGACCCGACGAGAGAAGAGCATGATGATTTTGGAAATGATATTTCCAAAACCAGGGGGGCATGTGTTATCACCAGAATTTGACCAAGTCAGAGGTGGGCCGCGATCAAGATGGTCTGAAGATATATATATATATATAGAAGGAATACGTGGATCGGCCTTTTATACCAAGTTGGGCTTAATTGCCCGTGTATCTGTAACATATTAGATCGTATTTTAGTTTAGAGATAGAATCTTACTCGTGCACGGTTTAGTGCACGCCCTCATTAGAAAGTCCCTGGACTATAAATATGTACCTAGGGTTTATGGAATAAACAACAACTCACGTTCAACCCCAAAACAAACCAATCTCGGCGCATCGCCAACTCCTTCGTCTCGAGGGTTTCTATCGGGTAAGCGACATGCTGCCTAGATCGCATCTTGCGATCTAGGCAGCACAAGCCCACGTTGTTCATGCGTTGCTCGTCTTGAAGCGCTTTTGATGGCGAGCAACGTAGTTATCATTAGATGTGTTAGGGTTAGCATTGTTCTTCGTTTAAGCATGCTTACGTAGTGCAACCCTTGCATATCTAGCCGCCCTCACGCCTATCTCGGGTGTGGGGGCGGCACCCCGCTTGATCATTATTTAGTAGATCTGATCCGTTACGATTGCTCCTTGTTCTACAAGGATTAGTTTAATATCTGCAATAGTTAGGCCTTACAAAGGGGGAGGATCCGGTGGCACGTAGGGTGGCGTTCGCAAGTCCTAAACGGGATGTTCCGAGGATCAACTTCATGTTGGTTTTTAGGCCTTGTTTAGGATCGGCTTACGAGCACCGTGCGTGGCCGCGAGGCCCAACCTGGAGTAGGATGATCCGATTATGCGGTGAAAACCCTAAATCGTCGTAGATCTCATTAGCTTCATCTTGATCAAGCGGGACCATCAAGTATTCGTGCACCCCGTACGAATCATGGGTGGATCGGCTCTTTGAGCCGATTCACGGGATAACTCGAGAGCCGATCGAGGCTCGTATTTAATGTTTACATGTATGCCCTGCAGGAAACTAAGCGAGGCATCCCCATCACCTTCCCGACCAGGTATAGGTCAGGTGGCACGCCCTTGCACTTCGCATCGCCGCGTGTGACCGGAAGAGCATTGCGGGCCGTCGCTCGGAGGGGTCTCGGCCGGCCGCGGCTCTAGGCTCTTCCCGGCTCTACGGTGTTGACAAGGCCGCTGCCCGCTCGGTGGGTTTTGGCGGTCAACAACTCTGAACCTTCATTATGGGATCCTACTATTAAAATTGTTATCGGTGACCAAACTCTTCATGCCAATTGTGATATTATGTCTGAATTTTGCCTAATGCCTAAGAGTATTCATGAATCTTTGAAACTTTGGGGATTCGTTGAAGGGGGAGAAGGAATAACTCTTATTGATAACTCTATTATAATTCCTAAAGGAATAGCTGCGGGTGTGCATACAACCATTCTTGGGAGAACAATATCCATTGATTATCTTGTTATTGAATGTGCGGGAACGGGACAAATCACACTCGGAAGATCCCTGCTTTGAAACTATTGGGAGCGATCATAGATATGTGAGAAGGCACCCTAAAATTCACCTCTACACCGGGGGTAGACATATATTCCCTAAATCAAAGAGTAAGAAGAAGAACAAGAAAGGTAAGGGTAAAGCCCAAGGTAATGTTGATGCTTGCATCTCTTGATAATACTTGATATACACTTTACGCGCCTAGGCTGAAAGGCGTTAAGAAAGCGCTTATGGGAGACAACCCATGTTTTTACTACAGTATTTTATTTTATATTTGAATCTTGGAAGTTGTTTAATACTGTAGCAACCTCTCCTTATCTTAGTTTTGTGCATTGTTGTGCCAACTAAAGTCGTTGATAGTAAGGTTCATACTAGATTTGGATTATTGCGCAGAAACAGATTTCTTTGCTTTGTCACGAATTTCGACCTGCCTCTCTGTAGGTAGCTCAGAAAAATATGCCAATTTACGTGCGTGATCCTCGGATATGTACGCAACTTTCATTGAATTTGAGCATTTTCATTTGAGCAAGTCTGGTGCCTCAATAAAATCCGTCTTTACGGACTGTTCTGTTTTTACAGATTCTACCTTTTATTTCGCATTGCCTCTTTTGCTATGATGGATGAATTTCTTTGTTCCATTAATGTCCAGTAGCTTTGTGCAATGTCCAGAAGTGTTAATAATGATTATGTCACCTCTGAACATGTGAATTTTTATTGTGCAATAACCCTCTAATGAGTTGTTTCGAGTTTGGTGTCGAGGAAGTTTTCAAGGATCAAGAGAGGAGGATGATACAATATGATCAAGGAGAGTGAAAGCTCTAAGCTTGGGGATGCCCGGTGGTTCACCCCTGCATATTTTAAGAAGACTCAAGCGTCTAAGCTTGGGGATGCCCAAGGCATCCCCTTCTTCATCGACAACATTATCAGGTTCCTCCCCTGAAACTATATTTTTATTCCGTCACATCTTATGTGCTTTACTTGGAGCGTCAGTTTGTTTTTATTTTTGTTTTTTGTTTGAATAAAATGGATCCTAGCATTCATTGTGTGGTAGAGAGACATGCTCCGCTGTTGCATATGGACAAATATGTCCTTAGGCTTTACTCATAGTATTCATGGCGAAGGTTGAATCTTCTTCGTTAAATTGTTATATGGTTGGAAACGGGAAATGCTACATGTAGTAATTCTAAAATGTCTTGAATAATTTGATACTTGGCAATTGTTGTGCTCATGTTTAAGCTCTTGCATCATATACTTTGCACCTATTAATGAAGAAATACAAAGAGCTTGCTAAAATTTGGTTTGCATATTTGGTCTCTCTAAAGTCTAGATAATTTCTAGTATTGAGTTTCGAACAACAAGGAAGACGGTGTAGAGTCTTATAATGTTTACAATATGTCTTTTATGTGAGTTTTTCTGCACCGGTTCATCCTTGTGTTTGTTTCAAATAACCTTGCTAGCCTAAACCTTGTATCGAGAGGGAATACTTCTCATGCATCCAAAATCCTTGAGCCAACCACTATGCCATTTGTGTCCACCATACCTACCTACTACATGGTATTTCTCCGCCATTCCAAAGTAAATTGCTTGAGTGCTACCTTTAAAATTTCCATTCTTTATCTTTGCAATATATAGCTCATGGGACAAATAGCCTAAAAACTATTGTGGTATTGAATATGTACTTATGCACTTTATCTCTTATTAAGTTGCTTGTTGTGCGATAACCATGTTCCGGGGACGCCATCAACTACTCTTTGTTGAATATCATGTGAGTTGCTATGCATGTCCGTCTTGTACGAAGTAAGGGAGATTTACCACTCATTTAATGGTTAGAGCATGCATATTGTTAGAGAAGAACATTGGGCCGCTAACTAAAGCCATGAATCATGGTGGAAGTTTCGAGTTTTGGACATATATCCTCAATCTCATATGAGAACATTAATTGTTGCTACATGCTTATGCATTAAAGAGGAGTCCATTATACGTTATCTATGTTGTCCCGGTATGGATGTCTAAGTTTAGAATAATCAAAAGCGAGAAATCCAAATGCGAGCTTTCTCCTTAGACCTTTGTACATGCGGCATAGAGGTACCCCTTTGTGACACTTGGTTAAAACATGTGTATTGCAATGATAATCCCGTAATCCAGAGCTAATTAGGACAAGGTGCGGGCACTATTAGTATACTATGCATGAGGCTTGCAACTTGTAAGATATAATTTACATGATACATATGCTTTATTACTACCGTTGACAAAATTGTTTCTTGTTTTCAAAACCAAAGCTCTAGCACAAATATAGCAATCAATGCTTCCCTCTGCGAAGGGCCTTTCTTTTACTTTTATGTTGAGTCAGTTCACCTATTTCTCTCCACCTCAAGAAGCAAACACTTGTGTGAGCTGTGCATTGATTCCTACATACTTGCATATTGCACTTGTTATATTACTTTACATTGACAATATCCATGAGATATACATGTTATAAGTTGAAAGCAACCGCTGAAACTTAATCTTCCTTTGTGTTGCTTCAATACCTTTACTTTGATTTATTGCTTTATGAGTTAACTCTTATGCAAGACTTATTGATGCTTGTCTTGAAAGTTCTATTCATGAAAAGTCTTTGCTTTATGATTCATTTGTTTACTCATGTCATTATCATTGCTTTGATCGCTGCATTCATTACATATGCTTACAATAGTATGATCAAGGTTATGATGGCATGTCACTCCAGAAATTATCTTTGTTATCGTTTACCGCTCGGGACGAGCGAGAACTAAGCTTAGGGATGCTGATACGTCTCCGACGTATCGATAATTTCTTATGTTCCATGCCACATTATTGATGATATCTACATGTTTTATGCATACTTTATGTCATATTTATGAATTTTCCGGCACTAACCTATTAACGAGATGCCGAAGAGCCAGTTGTTGTTTTCTGCTGTTTTTGGTTTCAGAAATCCTAGTAAGGAAATATTCTCGGAATTGGACGAAATAAACTCCCAGGGTCCTATTTTTGCACGAAGCTTCCAGAAGACCGAGGGAGAGTCGAAGTGGGGCCACGAGGTGGCGACACACCAGGGCGGTGCGGCCCAAGCCCTGGCCGCGCCGGCCTGGTGTGTGGGCCCCTCGTGACGCCCCTTGACCTGCCCTTCCGCCTACTTAAAGCCTTCGTCGCGAAACCCCCAGTACCGAGAGCCATGATACGGAAAACCTTCCAGAGACGCCGCCGCCAGTCCCATCTCGGGGGATTCAGGAGATCGCCTCCGGCACCCTGCCGGAGAGGGGAATCATCTCCCGGAGGACTCTTCACCGCCATGGTCGCCTCCGGAGTGATGAGTGAGTAGTTCACCCCTGGACTATGGGTCCATAGCAGTAGCTAGATGGTCGTCTTCTCCTCATGTGCTTCATTGTCGGATCTTGTGAGCTGCCTAACATGATCAAGATCATCTATCTGTAATGCTATATGTTGTGTTTGTCGGGATCCGATTGATAGAGAATACTATGTTATGTTGATTACCAATCTATTACCTATGTGTTTTTTATGATCTTGCATGCTCTCCTGTTATTAGTAGAGGCTATGGCCAAGTTTTTACTCTTAACTCCAAGAGGGAGTATTTATGCTCGATAGTGGGTTCATGCCTCCATTAAATCTGAGATAGTGACGGAAAGTTCTAAGGTTGTGGATGTGTTGTTGCCACTAGGGATAAAACATTGATGCTATGTCCGAGGATGTAGTTATTGATTACATTACGCACCATACTTAATGCAATTGTCTGTTGTTTGCAACTTAATACTGGAAGGGGTTCGGATGATAACCTGAAGGTGGAATTTTTAGGCATAGATGCATGCTGGATAACGGTCTATGTACTTTGTCGTAATGCCCAATTAAATCTCACAATACTCATTATATCATGTATGTGCATTGTCATGCCCTCTCTATTTGTCAATTGCCCGACTGTAATTTGTTCACCCAACATGCTATTTATCTTATGGGAGAGACACCTCTAGTGAGCTGTGGACCCCGGTCCATTCTTTTACATTGAATACAATCTACTGCAATACTTGTTTTACTTGTTTTCATGCAAACAATCATCATCCACACTATACATCTAATCCTTTGTTACGAGCAAGCCGGTGAGATTGACAACCTCACTCTGTTTCGTTGGGGCAAAGTACTTTGGTTGTGTTGTGCGGGTTCCACGTTGGCGCCGGAATCCCTGGTGTTGCGCCGCATGACATCCCGCTACCATCAACCTTCAACGTGCTTCTTGGCTCCCTCTTGGTTCGATAAACCTTGGTTTCTTGCGAGGAAAACTTTCCGTCCGTACGCATCACACCTTCCTCTTGGGGTTCCCAACGGACGCGTCTTTGTACGCGTATCGATCCACTAGTGAAAGTATGATCCCTAGGCCTTGTTTCCAAATACTGCAATCATCGCTTATTCTTCGTTTCTTGCATCTTTACTTCCTGCAATATTACTAACATCAACTGCACGCCACCAAGCTATTTTCTGGCACCGTTACTACTGCTCATATTCATTCATACCACTTGTATTTCACTATCTCTTCGCCGAACTAGTGCACCTATACATCTGACAAGTGTATTAGGTGTGTTGGGGACACAAGAGAATTCTTGTATCGTGATTGCGGGGTTGCTTGAGAGGGATATCTTTGACCTCTTCCTCCCTGAGTTCGATAAACCTTGGGTGATTCACTTAAGGGAAACTTGCTGCTGTTCTACAAACCTCTGCTCTTGGAGGCCCAACACTGTCTACAGGAATAGAAGCGTGCGTAGACATCAACCGCCATCCAGAATGCATCTATGCGTAAAAAGTCCACCTTCAGGTTAGCATCCGCACCCCTTCCAGTATTAAGTTGCAAACAACAGACAATTTCATTAAGTACTATGAGTAATATAAACAATACAAATATCCTTAGACAAAACATTGATGTTTTATCCCTAGTGGCAACAACACATCCACAACCTTAGAACTTTCTGTCACTGTCCTAGATTCAATGGAGGCATGAACCCACTATCTAGCATAAATACCCCCTCTTGGAGTTACAAGTATCAACTTGGCCAGAGCCTCTACTAGCAATGGAGAGCATGCAAGATCATGAATAACACATATATGATAGATCAATAATCAACTTGACATAGTATTCCATATTCATCGGATCCCAACAAACACAACATGTAGCATTACAAATAGATGATCTTGATCATGATAGGCAGCTCACAAGATGTAAACATGATGGCACAATAGGAGAAGACAACCATCTAGCTACTGCTATGGACCCATAGTCCAAGGATGAACTACTCACGCATCAGTCCGGAGGCGGGCATGGTGATGTAGAGCCCTCCGGTGATGATTCCCCTCTCCGGTAGGGTGCCGGAGGAGATCTTCAGAACCCCCGAGATGGGGTTGACGGCGGTGGCGTCTCTGGAACTTTTCTCGTATTTTGGCTCTCGGTCCTAGGGTTTTCCGATACGAAGGAATATATAGGAGAAGAGGCAGCGTCGGGGGAGCCAGGGGGCTCCCTCCCCATAGGCCGACGCGCATGGGGGCCTGGCCGCGCCACCCTATGGGGTGGGCCCCCTGCTGCCCTTCCTCGACTCTTCTTCGGACTTCTGGAATCCTCCGTGGAAAATAGGGCCATGGGCTTTTGTTTCGTCCAATTCCGAGAATATTTCCTGTGTAGGATTTCTGAAACCAAAAACAGGAACTGGCGCTTCGGCATCTTGTTAATAGGTTAGTCCCGGAAAATGCATAAAAATGATATAAAGTATGAGTAAAACATGTAGGTATTCTCATAAAACTAGCATGGAACATAAGAAATTATAGATACGTTGGAGACGTATCAATGTGCAGCTTGATCAAGACCGGAGTAAGAACTGACAAATGATTCAAGGAAGTCCATCTAACTGTGGTGGCGAAGGGCCTGTTTGAACACTGTGGTGTCTCCGCGTGCTCCACTCAGGTGCACAACCACCTGAGGAAGTGGAGGCAGAGGTGGCTCACTATTACCATGCTTCGCGATCTAAGCGGGGCTCAGTGGTGCGAGGACACCAAATGCATCACCTTGAGGGTGAGCACTACTGCGAGCACGTCGCGGTGAGCATGCTCAGTCCACCTCACTAACTCTTTTGACCAGCCACGAGTAGAACTAACATCATTGTCCATTCATATCGTAGGATCACCCAAAGGACGCGGAGTTCATGAATGTGCCCATTTCCAACTACGATGAGATTCATACCATCTTCTATTTCAGCCTCACCACCGGCAAGTACGCCTTGGGATCCGAGTGAGCCCCGGGCTCGGCTGCAGGCAAATCCTTCACCCGAGGATGATGAAACCCAGGATTCCGACACGATCAACCTCGATGGGCCACCTGAGAAGGCTGACGACGCGCCTGAGAAGGTGACCGCCGGCAAGAGGAAGAGAGGCGCCTTCACCGATGATGAGCTGGTGGCCTTCACCAACATGATTGTTGCTGTGAAGGACGTCGCACAAGCCATCAGGGACAACAAGCCCATGGACATGCACCCTAACCCAGTACAATGCGGTCATGTACATGCTTGGCTTTGCCGAGGATAATCTCATGGCCGCCCCGAGCCACCTCGTCGACCATAAGGCCCAGGGTTGCAGCTTTGTGGGCATGATCGAGCCACACCGCATCCTTTGGCTAAGGAACTACCTTGCGAAGTACCACTACAAGGTGTAGTGATGCCCTTGAGGGGGTGTTTTAGGGGATGCATGCATGGAGGTGATGAACTTGATGATAATGATGCTGATGATGTACATTTTGGCAGTAGCTAGGGTTGAAAAACATTTGATGGCCCCCTTTTGTAACTATGATGAGGTGGTATATACTAACCCTCAGGTGATGGTGAACTTGCGATGTTAGGATGACACCTACTTTTGTTGTGGTGGTAGGATGACACCATAGTAGTGTAGGATGAACTTGTGATCCACTTTTGGAATGATCATGCATGCCCCTGTTAGTTCATCCTTTGTTGTCAACACTTGTGTGGTTCTATTGCTCTGTTATGAATTGGTTCATGGTTGTGATCGATTACCTGTTCTTCTTATGTCGTGCTAGTGGTATGTGGTGTTCCGCGGATGGGTTCGAGGAATCTATAGCTCATGGAGGGTACGTCAAGACTAGGTCAATGGCTACTCCAACAACAGCTACCGAGGGTATGAAACATTGGAGGAGGCACAACAAGAGTACCTCACCTTCCTGGAAGAGGAGTTCCTGGAATATCAGGCCATCGATGAGGCAGTACCATTAGCACAGCTACCGCAGAAGGAAGTACATGATCTACAAGGAGCACCTCCGATGGTACGTCCCAGTCGGGTCAAATATTACATCATCGCCTTCCTCATCGTGGTTATCGTCAGGATCTTGTTCTTCTGAATGGTGTCTGATCGTATGTAACATGCTATGGCATGGTAATCTCACCCTATTTGAATTGTGGTAAGGATATGGAACTATGATTTGAGCAACCAAACAACTGATTCCTATTTTCCTGCGTGCATCTTGGGCTGGAAACGGGCAACCAAACGATGGGGCCTGGCTTCCCTCTCCAGCGCAGAAATGGCCGCCCAAGATACCAAACGACCAGCATTTGATGGCCCATGGCCCGTTCGCAATGTGCATGGAGGCCCATCTCGCTGGCGCAGTGGTGTAGGAATCCCATGAGAGCTACCAAACGCGCACTTGATGTCAAGAGTGTTGTTGGCAATACGCTCACGAACGAAGTGATAATCAATTTCATATGTTTGGTGCGGGCATGAAAAACAGGATTTGCAGATAAGAATGTGGCACCCAGATTGTCACACCATAAGCAATTCTTCTCTCGCAGCTTCGCACCAAGTTCACGAAGAAAAGCTTCAACCCATATTAACTATGTTGTTGCATTGGATAAGGCTTTGTTTTCAGCTTCTGTGCTGGAGCGAGACACAGTGACTTGCTTTCTAGCACTCCATGACACCAGATTCGGACCTAGGAAGATAGCAAATCCTCCTGTAGAGCGACGATCTTCAAGACAACCCGCCTAGTCTGCACCTGAAAAAGCACTGAGAAGTGTAGAGAAAGATTTGCGGAAAGTAATACCAAGCTGTGACGTATCCTTAACATAATGAAGAATACGTTTGGCGAGTTGTCCAATGAGCGAGTGGTAGGAGCATGAAGATATTGGCGGACCTTATTCACGGAAAATGACAGATCTGAACGTGTGAGAGTGACGTGTCGAAGAGCACCAACAATGCTGCGATACTTGGAGCAGACATCGGGACCAAGAGGAGTACCTTCATGAAGGGAGAGAGGATCGGATGGATACATTGGAGTAGGGGCAGATTTGCACTCAAGCATTCCGACTCGAGTGAGAAGATCATGAGCATATTTTTCTTGTGCAAGGAGCAAGCCATCATGTGTTCTTTTGACTTCAATACCAAGGAACTAATGAAGAGCACCCAAATCTTTGATAGCAAAGTGGGTGTTGAGATTTTTGAGCAAACCTGAGATAGCATCATCTGAAGATCTTGTCATAATGATATCATCAACATAAATGAGAACAAAAATGGTGACTTTAGACTTATCTAAAAACAGGGAAGTGTCAGCTTTGGAGGGAAGAAATCCAAGCTCTTGCAACTTTGCCAATTGAACCAAAAGTCCGAACTGGTGGAAAGAGACTAGGCAGTGTATTTATATTCAACACTCCCCTCACGTCTAGGTTATTTTAATCCTTAGCGTAGGTTCGGTGCATGCTGCAGAATCTTTTTTCACAACACAAACATCCTACCAAATCCCGGCATCAACACTCTTCTCGCCTCACAACGACTAAACCTGACCCTAGCAATGCCGCTGGCCACCCGCCTCGGACCCCTTCCTTTCTTCTCCTCCTTGAAGGTGGAAATATGTGGGTGCTACTATCTCCATACCGCTTTATTAGGGTATTACATTGGATTCATATTTAGAAAACTTTCCAATGATATAATTTTTATGATATATGTATGTTATATTTTTGTTGACTAAATTGACAATCAAAGTTTTTTTTTCTCGAAATACGTTATACCTAATAAAACGCTATGGAGGGAGTATGACGGATAATGGTGAAGTGGCGTGGAGGGTATTAAGAGCATCTCCGGCCGCGTCCCCAAACGACGTCGGATCGAGCGTCCCCCAAACAGAAATTCAAATAGTTCACATTCAAAAGAGATCGTTCCCGCCCAAGTCGTCGCGATCGAAGTAGCCGCGATCAAAGTGCGGATGCGTGATCATATTACCGATCGGTGGTGCAATTTAACATAAATTAGAAGAAGGGGTTCGGCGAGGCTGGCAGCGCATCCTTAGTCGACATAGGCCCGTCGATCACGACGACCTCGTCGTGCTCGCGCCGGTGTGCTGCTCCATCGCCGACGCCGAGGCGGACGCCGATGCGGATGCCGATGCCGCTTACATAGGTGTACTAGCAGACGTTGTTGTAGACGCGCCTGGTTCCGGCTCTTGCTTCGGGGGTGGGGTTGCTGCCGCTGCCTCGGCCGCCGCCATTTTAGCTTCGATGTCGACGAGGTTCATGCCTTAGTAGAAGTTGTGCGCCACCCGCGTCCGGGGAGACAGTCCAACTGTCAACGCGGTCAGCAGGGACATGTCCTCCTTGCGTTTCTTGAGCTCCATCATCTCCTCTTGCCTCTTGAGCAGCGCCACCCACCTTTCGTCGGCTTTTTTGTCGCGGCAGAGTAGGGTCAAGGAGACCTTGGCGAGGCACTGTGTGATCGACGCCTGCGTCTTCTCGGTCTTCACTGCGTCGGCTAAGGAGGCCTTGGCAGCCTTGTTGTCGATAGGGCGCTATGCCGATGTTGCGAGCGGCGCATCCAGATCAATGGTATCTTTCCCCTTCGACAAGAATGATGCATCGACCGCCATTTCTAGTTCATTTTGAGCTTGCTATAGCAATGCATCAGCATGAAAGACTTATTCCCTTCGAGTGCTTCCGGTACATCGCCATGGCGCGATCGAACTAATCGGAGGAAGCTGAATCAGATCGAGATTAAACTAGGCGCTAAAACTTTTCGTAGAAAGAGGCATACCACATTGCCGACGTTCGTGCCGCTCTCTCCTCTGGTCTCGATCTTGTTATGGAACCCATGGAACATGCTCATCGACGCCCTCGTCCTCCACCACCACCTCCTCCTCCTCCTCCTCACCACCGGCGCCCTCGAATTCGAGCGAACCCCTGCGCCCAGTGAACGGGGCGCCATCCGCACCGGGGCCTAGGCTGGCGGCGGGGCGCTTGGTCATACGCC
Organism: Lolium rigidum; assembly: GCF_022539505.1. Taxonomy (NCBI): domain Eukaryota; kingdom Viridiplantae; phylum Streptophyta; class Magnoliopsida; order Poales; family Poaceae; genus Lolium; species Lolium rigidum. The sequence continues at coordinate 282,773,576 of NC_061511.1, read as the reverse complement.
GGGGAGTAGAGCATGACGTTGGGGTTGAAGCCACCATGTGGCAGCGTATCCTCGTACCGCAGCGACAAGTTCGGTGTCACGCACACAGGAGTGCCATAAGGGTTGTCGTTGAAGAAGCCGGATGTCGATGGGGACACCACTCCTGGAATGTACGCTGGCCCCGACATATTCCATGGGCTCGCGTTGGTAGCAGCGATACACGCGGCCAACGCCTTCTGGTGCGCACGCGCCGCCTCCGACTTCTTCTCCTGCTGCACCACCCGTCGTCCCATCCGCTCCGCCGTCGACATCTTGCGAAGCATGCGGTCCTGCTCCCACTTGTCGTTGGTCCAGCCTTCTAGCTTCTTCCTCGCAGCCGGCGCCTTCCGCGGCTTCGCGAACGGCACCTTCAGCCCTTTCATCTCATTCCCCGACTGCTTGGTGGCCGCTTTCTTGGCCATTTTTTGGGGCCTGTCGGCGGCGCCACAAATGAGAGAGGGTATCGGCGGCGGGAGGGAGGGAGTAGCGATGGCGGGAGGGAGAAATGAATAGGCGGGAGAGGAGGTGAAATCTTTTAGGAGGGAGAAATGCGCCGCAGGAGAGGCGCGATGTGGCAGGAGAGGGGGTCGAATTTTTTATGTCTCGCTGATTTCACCTCCTCTCCTGCCACATCGCGCCTCTATGCGTAAAAAGTCCACCTTCGGGTTAGCATCCGCACCCCTTCCAGTATTAAGTTGCAAACAACAGACAATTGCATTAAGTACTGTGCGTAATGTAAACAATACAAATATCCTTAGACAAAACATTGATGTTTTATCCCTAGTGGCAACAACACATCCACAACCTTAGAACTTTCATCACTTGTCCTAGATTCAATGGAGGCATGAACCCACTATCTAGCATAAATACTCCCTCTTGGAGTTACAAGTATCAACTTGGCCGAGCCTCTACTAGCAATGAAGAGCATGCAAGATCATAAATAACACATATATGATAGATCAATAATCAACTTGACATAGTATTCCATATTCATCGGATACCAACAAACACAACATGTAGCATTACAAATAGATGATCTTGATCATGATAGGCAGCTCACAAGATCTAAACATGATGGCACAATAGGAGAAGACAACCATCTAGCTACTGCTATGGACCCATAGTCCAAGGATGAACTACTCACGCATCAGTCCGGAGGCGGGCATGGTGATGTAGAGCCCTCCGGTTATGATTCCCCTCTCCGGTAGGGTGCCGGAGGAGATCTTCATAACCCCCCGAGATGGGGTTGACGGCGGCGGCGTCTCTGGAACTTTTCTCGTATTTTGGCTCTCGGTCCTAGGGTTTTCCGATACGAAGGAATATATAGGCGAAGAGGCAGCATCGGGGGAGCCAGGGGTCTCCCTCCCCATAGGCCGGCGCGCCTGGGGGCCTGGCCGCGTCGCCCTATGGGGTGGGCCCCCTGCTGCCCTTCCCCGACTCTTCTTCGTACTTCTGGAATCCTCCATGGAAAATAGGGCCGTGGGCTTTTGTTTCGTCCAATTCCGAGAATGTTTCCTATGTAGGATTTCTGAAACCAAAAACAGCAGAAAACAGGAACTGGCGCTTCGGCATCTTGTTAATAGGTTAGTCCCAGAAAATGCATAAAAATGATATAAAGTATGAGTAAAACATGTAGGTATTGTCATAAAACTAGCATGGAACATAAGAAATTATAGATACGTTGGAGACGTATCAATGTGCAGCTTGATCAAGACCGGAGTAAGAACTGACAAATGATTCAAGGAAGTCCATCTGACTGTTGTGGCGAAGGGCCTGTTTGAACACTGTGGTGTCTCCGCGTGCTCCACTCAGGTGCACAACCACCTGAGGAAGTGGAGGCAGAGGTGGCTCACTATTACCATGCTTCGTGATCTAAGCGGGGCTCAGTGGTGCGAGGACATCAAATGCATCACCTTGAGGGTGAGCACTACTGCGGGCACGTCGCGGTGAGCATGCTCAGTCCACCTCACTAACTCTTTTGATCAGCCACGAGTAGAACTAACATCATTGTCCATTCATATCGTAGGATCACCCAAAGACGCGGAGTTCATGAATGTGCCCATTGCCAACTACGATGAGATTCATACCATCTTCTATTTCAGCCTCGCCACCAGCAAGTACGCCTTGGGATCCAGTGAGCCCCTGGGCTCAGCTGCAGCAAATCCTTCACCCGAGGATGATGAAACCCAGGAGTCTGACACGATCAACCTCGATGGGCCACCTGAGAAGGCTGACGACGCGCCTGAGAAGGTGACCTCCGGCAAGAGGAAGAGAGGCGCCTTCACCGACAACGAGCTGGTGGCCTTCACCAACATGATTGTTGCTGTGAAGGACGTCGCACAGGCCATCAGGGACAACAAGCCCACGGACATGCACCCTAACCTGTACAATGCGGTCATGTACATGCTTGGCTTTGCCGAGGATAATCTCATGGCCGCCCCGAGCCACCTTGTCGATCATAAGGCCCAGGGTTGCAGCTTTGTGGGCATGATCGAGCCACACCGCATCCTCTGGCTAAGGAACTACCTTGCGAAGTACCACTACAAGGTGTAGTGATGCCCTTGAGGGGGTGTTTTAGGGCATGCATGCATGGATGTGATGAACTTGATGATAATGATGCTAATGATGTACATTTTGGCAGTAGCTAGGGTTGAAAAACATTTGATGGCCCCCTTTTGTAACTATGATGAGGTGGTATATACTAACCCTCAGGTGATGGTGAACTTGCGATGTTAGGATGACACCTACTTTTGTTGTGGTGGTAGGATGACACCATAGTAGTGTAGGATGAACTTGTGATCCACTTTTGGAATGATCATGCATGCCCCTGTTAGTTTATCATTTGTTGTCAACACTTGTGTGGTTCTATTGCTCTGTTATGAATTGGTTCATGGTTGTGATCGATTACCTGTTCTTCTTATGTCGTGCTAGTGGTATGTGGTGTTCCGCGGATGGGTTCGAGGAATCTATAGCTCATGGAGGGTACGTTAAGACTAGGTCAATGGCTACTCCAACAACAGCTACCGAGGGTATGAAACATTGGAGGAGGCACAACAAGAGTACCTCACCTTCCTGGAAGAGGAGTTCCTGGAATATCAGGCCATCGATGAGGCAGTACCATTAGCACAGCTACCGCATGAGGAAGTACATGATCTACAAGGAGCACCTCTATGGTACGTCCCAGTCGGGTCAAAGATTACATCATCGCCTTCCTCATCGTGGTTATCGTCAGGATCTTGTTCTTCTGAATGGTGTCTTATCGTATATAACATGCTATGGCATGGTAATCTCACCCTATTTGAATTGTGGTAAGGATATGGAACTATGATTTGAGCAACCAAACAACTGATTCCTATTTTCCTGCGTGCATCTTGGGCTGGAAACGGGAAACCAAACGATGGGGCCTGGCTTCCCTCTCCAGCGCAGAAAAGGCCGCCCAGGATACCAAACGACCCGCGTTTGATGGCCCATGGCCCATTCGCAATGTGCATGGAGGCCCATCTCGCTGGCGCAGTGGTGTAGGAATCCCATGAGAGCTACCAAACGCGCACTTGATGTCAAGAGTGTTGTTGGCAATACGCTCACGAACGAAGTGATAATCAATTTCATATATTTGGTGCGGACATGAAAAACAGGATTTGCATATAGAATGTGGCACCCAGATTGTCACACCATAAGCAATGCTTCTCTCGCAGCTTCGCACCAAGTTCATGAAGAAAAGCTTCAACCCATATTAACTATGTTGTTGCATTGGATAAGGCTTTGTTTTCAGCTTCTGTGCTGGAGTGAGACACAGTGGCTTGCTTTCTAGCACTCCATGACACCAGATTAGGACCTAGGAAGATAGCAAATCCTCCTGTAGAGCGACGATCTTCAAGACAACCCGCCCAGTCTGCACCTGAAAAAGCACTGAGAAGTGTAGAGAAAGATTTGCGGAAAGTAATACCAAACTGTGACGTATCCTTAACATAATGAAGAATACGTTTGGCAGCTGTCCAATGAGCAGTGGTAGGAGCATGAAGATATTAGCGGACCTTATTCACAGAAAATGACAGATCTGAATGTGTGAGAGTGACGTGCTGAAGAGCACCAACAATGCTGCGATACTTGGAGCAGACATCAGAACCAAGAGGAGTACCTTCATGAAGGGAGAGAGGATCGGATGGAGACATTGGAGTAGGGGCAGATTTTCACTCAAGCATTCCGACTCGAGTGAGAAGATCATGAGCATATTTTTCTTGTGCAAGGAGCAAGCCATCATGTGTTCTTTTGACTTCAATACCAAGGAACTAATGAAGAGCACCCAAATCTTTGATAGCAAAGTGGGTGTTGAGATTTTTGAGCAAAGCTGAGATAGCATCATCTGACGATCTTGTCATAATGATATCATCAACATAAATGAGAACAAAAATGGTGACTCTAGACTTATCTAAAAACAGGGAAGTGTCAGCTTTGGAGGGAAGAAATCCAAGCTCTTGCAACTTAGCCAATTGAACCAAAAGTCCGAACTGGTGGAAAGAGACTAGGCAGTGTATTTATATTCAACACTCCCCTCACGTCTAGGTTATTTTAATCCTTAGCGTAGGTTCGGTGCATGCTGCAGAATCTTTTTTCACAACACAAACATCCTACCAAATCCCGGTATCAACACTCTTCGCGCCTCACAACGACTAAACCTGACCCTAGCAATGCCGCTGGCCACCCGCCTCAGACCCCTTCCTTTCTTCTCCTCCTTGAAGGTGGAAATATGTGGGTGCTACTATCTCCATACCGCTTTATTAGGGTATTACATTGGATTCATATTTAGAAAACTTTCCAATGATATAATTTTTATGATATATGTATGTTATATTTTTGTTGACTAAATTCACAATCAATTTTTTTTTTCTCGAAATACGTTATACCTAATAAAATGCTATGGAGGGAGTATGACGGATAATGGTGAAGTGGTGTGGAGGCTATTAAGAGCATCTACAGCCGTGTCCCCAAACGACGTCGGATCGAGTGTCCCCCAAACAGAAATTCAAATAGTTCACATTCAAAAGAGATCGTTCCCGCCCAAGTCGTCGCGATCGAAGTAGCCGTGATCAAAGTACTGGATGCGTGATCATATTACAGACCGGTGGTGCAATTTAACATAAATTAGAAGAAGGGGTTCGGCGAGGCTGGCAGCGCATCCTGAGTCGACATAGGCCCGTCGATCACGACGACCTCGTCGTGCTCTGCTTGGTGTGCCTGCTCCATCGCCGACACCGAGGCAGACGCCGATGCAGATGCCGATGCCGCTTACATAGGTGTACTAGCAGACGTTGTTGTAGACGCGCCTGGTGCCGGCTCTTGCTTCGGGGGTGGGGTTGCTGCCGCTGCCTCGGCCGCCGCCATTTTGGCTTCGATGTCGACGAGGTTCATGCCTTTGTAGAAGTTGTGCGCAACCCGTGTCCGGGGAGACAGTCCAACTGTCGACGCGGTCAGCAGGGACATGTCCTCCTTGCGTTTCTTGAGCTCCATCTTCTCCTCTTGCCTCTTGAGCACCGCCACCCACCTTTCGTCGGCTTTTTTGTCGCGGCAGAGTAGGGTCAAGGAGACCTTGGCGAGGCACTGTGTGATCGACGCCTGCGTCTTCTCGGTCTTCACTGCGTCGGCTAAGGAGGCCTTGGCAGCCTTGTTGCCGATAGGGCGCTATGCCGATGTTGCGAGCGGCGCATCTAGATCAATGGCATCTTTCCCCTTCGACAAGAATGATGCATCGACCGCCATTTCTAGTTCATTTTGAGCTTGTTATAGCAATGCATCAGCATGAAAGACTTATTCCCTTCTGAGTGCTTCCGGTATATCGCCATGGCGCGATCGAACTAATCGAAGGAAGCGGAATCAGATCGAGATTAAACTAGGCGCTAAAACTTTTCGTAGAAAGAGGCATACCACATTGCCGACGTTCGTGCCGCTCTCTCCTCTGGTCTCGATCTTGTTATGGAACCCATGGAACATGTTCATCGACGCCCTCGTCCTCCTCCACCACCACCTCCTCCTCCTCCTCCTCCTCACCGGCGCCCTCGAATTCGAGCGAACCCCTGTGCCCAGTGAACGGGGCGCCATCCGCACCGGGGCCTAGCTGGCGCTGGGGAGCTTGGTCATACGCCGGGGAGTAGAACATGATGTTGGGGTTGAAGCCACCATATGGCAGCGTATCCTCGTACCGCAGCGACAAGTTCGGTGTCACGCACCTGGGAGTGGCATAAGGGTTGTCGTTGAAGAAGCCGGATGTCGACGGGGACACCACTCCTGGAATGTACGCTGGCCCCGACGTATTCCATGGGCTCGCGTTGGTAGCAGCGATACACGCGGCCAACGCCTTCTGGTGCGCACGCGCCGCCTCTGACTTCTTCTCCTGCTGCACCACCCGTCGTCCCATCCGCTCCGCCGTCGACATCTTGCGAAGCATGCAGTCCTGCTCCCACTTGTCGTTGGTCCAGCCTTCTGGCTTCTTCCTCGCAGCCGGCGCCTTCCGCGACTTCGCGAACGGCACCTTCGGCCCTTTCATCTCATTCCCTGACTGCTTGGTGGCCGCTTTCTTGGCCATTTTTTGGGGCCTGTCGGCGGCGCCACAAATGGGAGAGGGTAGCGGCGGCGGGAGGGAGGGAGTAGCGACGGCGGGAGGGAGAAATGAATCGGCGGGAGAGGAGGTGAAATCTTTTGGGAGGGAGAAATGCGCCGCAGGAGAGGCGCGATGTGGCGGGAGAGGGGGTCGAATTTTTTATGTCTCGCTGATGCATCGGTCCTGCGTCTCCTCGCCTCGCTTTTCGTTGTGTCAGGCGCATCCGGAGCATCCCCTGTGGACCGAGGACAGGCTCGGGGCGCTGGATACCGTATTGGGCCGCGTCGGACGGAAGGAGGCTTTGGGGCGCGCGGCTGGGAACGAACTTTTATCCGATGCACCCCAAATACCTTTGGAAGACGCTTTGGGAGACGCGTCTGGAGAATGGAGATGCTCTAAAGACGGTATGGATGTAGTATGACGATGATTGAAATGTTTATTTCTCTTGAAAGCAGATTAATTCGTTTACAAACTTCTTTTTTAGGCGGTCAACATCCGTTATGTGGCATAGGTGGTACATCTTGTATACAACTTAATCGAATCCAGCTACATGTGTCGGTCTGAACTATGCTCTTTTTAGCATCCCAAACTAGGATTCACCTACATCCCTCACCTCCGGCCTGTTCAGCCGTGTATATCGGAAGACCTGATCTCCGTTTGAAAATACTCTTATGGCGGTGTGTGCTTATCGGAATACATCTACTAGGGCACAGAAACCCTCGAGAACGTAGAACTGATAAATTATGAACGTGACAGGGGCATATAACATGGTCCCGCTTCAACCTACGAGCTAGCATGAAGCACAGCCATACAGCTAGTTTAGTTTGAATGCCTCGTTAAAAAAAAATTGAAGGCGCGAGACCACTATTGCATCCGTATGTGTAGAGCGACAACCCAGCTACCATATGTTCATTGATTCCTTCTTGGACTTGATCCTATCAAGTTCATGCACGATTTTCTTGTTTATTTTCAGTGAGGACCCGCACCTTCCTGTAAATTTATTGAGAAGCATAATTGGTTGTGATTTGTTGCAATGTCGTTGTTATTATGCGTACATTGAGTTCAGACCTATCCAAATCATGATGTGATAATGATTGTGTTCTGTTATGCATGTCAAATTAATAAATTAAACCGTTACAGCAACATCAGACAAAGCCTAATTTCGGCCGGGACGTACACGGCCAAGATAAATAAAATCCAAAGGTGAACAGAATTCGCCAACCGTGGGGAATTTGCACTGACTTATGAATAGAGTACAGTCGCGCGAGCTGTTCGCTACGGTTTTAATAGCATTCCAAGGGATGAAGATCCCCTGACGTACCAAACTCTAACTTTGAGTTGACGTACCAAACTCTAACTTTGACTCAATGGCATTGGGCGGCAGGTTGGCAGGTACATACGGGCGCGACAAGGACACAGATAGAGACAAGTAATGAATTAACCTAGAGGTAATTGCACCACTCATACAACAACTTATCCACCATGCATATGCATTTCCATACAACTTCATGCAAAATTTGGCTGGATGGTACAAAATGTTATGTTTGTCCACGCTGTAATGGAACTAAGCTAGGTCACGAGCTGCGAAACCCTAGTTTGGGCGATGCGAGGAGGAGGCGTAGTGACGGTTGGACGAACGAGGAGGGAGATTGGCGTGGCAGTGCAGGAGGGATCGATACAACCAGGGCAGACATGCGAAATGCAACAACTGCAGTAACTATCTTACCCTTCTACGACGTAATAACTGTAAAAACGGCCCTACCCTTCGAAATCGTTCTGGATGGAAACGATTTAAACAATACCGAACACTAGTAAAATAGACAAATACTTTATTAGAGGCGTTTAAGTATCCAAGCTAGGTTGAACACAATGTTTTCGTACTTACACGTACTACGTAATATATTTTTAATTAAGAGGTTTGCGCCGCTTATAGGTAAAACACTATCATTGACAAGTCATAAGTAGTACGTATCTCGAGAAGAAATAACAATTCACATAACAAAAGACGTATAAATCAAATCTAAAACTTACAGAAGATATTTCCGTAAGATGCGCTTAATTTCTTAGTTAAAGGTTTGTATGGTTGGGCGAGCTTATGTAAAATTCTAAATAGACCTAGATTCATGTGATTCCACTTAAAAAAAAAAACACTAGTCTAAGCTTTGAAAATTAATGGAAAAATCACACTTGTATGTGTATTGGTAGTCGATATACATCTTTTATCTCTAAATAGGAGACCCCCACTACATGATTTCTCTCAACATGCAAGCATGCCACATCATCAACATGCCACATCAGCAAATTCTCAGATTTAATCCTTTTTTAGAAACACCTCCAAGTCAGGGATAAATAGTCATTTAGTTGCCCAACCCTACTTTCATGCTAGCCTGAAGTGCGCAGCTGATCTTCAAGAGAAACCAAACGGCAATAGGCCCTCTTATCTCCCCACTATCATCGCATAATCACATAGCCCACTACTTTTTATTGTTTTGGAAACGTCTCCCCTCCAGATTCTAATACTAATTGATCAGAAGTTGGAAGTTGCCGAGGCATTATATACCTTACCTTCTGTGCAAAAATTTCATCTCCACTAGCACGTCTGCAGAACTCCTTGCTCTCAAGCAACGATGCCACTGGACTGTGTGTGTGTGGTCCGCCATCAGGCAAATACTAAAGATCGTCGCCGCAAGTACAAGCTGTTCGGCATGCCACAACACTACAGATCGTCGCCGCCAGCGCCTGGTCGCGGTAGCCGGCTGGGCGGCTGGTGCCCTGCTCATCGATGCCAGTGCCTGGTCACGGTCGCCGCGCGCCTGGTGCCCCGCTCATCGTCGCCGGTGCCCAGACCAGGTCGCGGCCTGCTGCCGCGTTCTTCGCTGCCCCATGGGATGCCGTCTGGTTCTCATTCGAGGACCCGTGCTCTTCGCCCCATGCGGTACGTTCGTGCCGCGTCACAGGCAACACGGAAAGCAAAAGGCTGTAGGATTGTCGACGGCGCGTGAGCAGGCGATAGTCGAGTAGCGAGGTGAGGCGCTGGTCAAGCTGTCGTCTGGCTTCCTTTTTTTTTCTTCTGAACTTGCCTGATCCAGATCAATGCTCTGTTCAGCTTATATTTTGTCTTCAATCATCATCCTTAATCATGTTTATGAACTCATGCAGTCACAGGCTCACAGAAAATAGGAAAAGAACGCTCATTGATTTACCAACAGAACGTGTATGCCTAATCGAACGCCCGATTGTTATCTTTTTTTGCGACCCATGTAAACCAATCACTTCGGGCAAGTTATATCTTCATCATCGAGTACACACGTACCCTTACTCAATACATCTTCTGAATAATTGTGGCTGCAAGTGGTAACGAGGATAAGGTTAAGGAATGGTTATTAGTATATTGCCGAGCATGGTTACTTTACCACCCCATAGCATGCTACCTTTCTACTATGCCTAATGTTCCATTTGAAATAAAGAAATATGATTAGGGTTGATTGAATCACGAATTTGTGTATCGAACAACAAATATTCTGCAATTTGAACCTTTGAGTGAGCGTGTGAACGAAGTCATGTTTAACATTCTTTTTGGCTGGGGTGCAGCTATTGGAGCTCTTAGGTTGTTTTCCTCCATATTTCTGTTTAAAACTGGCATCACTCACACTAATGTCCCGCGGCGGCACAATGAAAATGAGTATTAATTTCATTGATGATTTATGCTTTTTGCGTTAGAGAAATCATCTCAAATGCTCGCAGCAACGCGCGGGGAATCAACTAGTTTTCATAAATATTTATGACCATTCAAGCTTGTTGAAAGTTTAGGTTCAACTTATATCGTAACATTCTCATTTTTTGATTTTTTACACATGTTACTCTTGGCCATATATTTTATGAAAAAAAGGCACGATTAAGTTTCTGCCCCATGCCTATATGTACATGATTTTTATAATAAAAATCAGAACTTACAAATACGATTACCGTTAAGTTTCAACGAATGGACTCACCTAGACCAAGTTCTAAATGTTCCCTTCTCTTGTAGTACATGCATGGATCCACTGGTTATTGTTACTTTCCTCCATAATTAGACATCTAAGGCCAACGCAGGGTACAATGGTACACACAACTTGAAGTTATTCCCTCTCCAAGTATTATGTACCTAAAGCCTTAACCCGCAGTGAAGTTCAGCGTGTCCACCCGATCTAGGCAACCGAGGATCAAACAGCCCAGGTATTAGGTTTTGCGGTATACCGCCTATTCCTTTCCGTGATGCCGCTCACAATTCCCATATTTGAAGCTAGGGGTAGGGACCTTTCTATACTGTGTTTCCAAAGAGTCTACCTCTTATACAGATAAGATTCCTAGTTCTTTAAACTAGTTTTAGCGATAGAGTCCAGATCAAAATACCAACAACGATATAATTGTCTATTAACGGATTCTACCCATTCCATCCCTGGAACACGCACCTGTGAGCAATGCGCCATGATCATGGCTAAGTTCCATTAATCATGCAGGTTGGTTGGTATTAGGGCCGTAACCTATTCCATGACCAGGTTCCTTCCAATTATCAATGTGCCCTAGTAGTCTTTCCAATATATACACAATAGTATTTCATTGATAATCGATCAGCTTCCTAAGGCATGACCGTGCACTAAGTATATTACAGCAAGTATATTTGATTCCATGCCAAGTAAATGCATATTTTCACAGTGAGGTATTCTAAATATAAAATAATTCCAAGTAATCTTGAATATAGTTGCAGAACACATAATTCCAACATCTCCCACTCCTAACTATTAGAGCATAGTTCCTATACTTCCTAGTGTTTTTATCCTAAGACTATGGTCCTGATGTGCTTGGCACACTTCCCATGGTTTTGGAACATAATTCTTACACTATTGTTTAACATCTGGCTTATTATTGTACTCCTCCTAAGTATTTATGATGTTCTAGTCCATCACATAACGATTCTCAGGTGAATCATATATGATTAGTAACTCTACCATATAAGTAGACATATAGTATTCCTATCACTCTTCCTTATTTCCCATGATTGACTCGTCATGGTCTATACTACCTCATATCAGTGGTTTGTATCATTTCCTATCAGTTGTTTTACAAGTCTAGTTAATTATACTTACTCATTACTTATCTTGGTCTACATCTTCTACTAGGATATCATTATTATCTTCATCACTTGATATTACTCCTATTACAGGTCTGGATAACTCTTACTTAATCATAACATATGTTGGTACACATCTTCCAATAGGATAACTTCCTTATGGTTGTATCCTCTCTTTGGACTACCATGTATTGTATACCAACTGTGATCTACTCATCTATTGTTTAAGGACTTCATGGTGTACTACTTGTTTGGGATTAACTAACTAATTTCCCTTAGGAAATATAGATTAGAAGGTGTGACTCAAGTGTGTCAGGATTATTCTCAAGTGAATATCCACCTCAAGTCATAAAAAGTATTTGGTTCACCTAAGACAACTTCCTATAGACACTACCAATCCTATAGGTCTCCTTTAAAGAGTTTTAATCCTAGGTCAAAGCATTTGCTCTGATACCAACTGTGGTGACCCGGCATACCACTGCATGGTGTAGTATGCAAGTCTGATATAACACCAATGAAACACCGTTCCACTAGTATTATATCGCTCAGAGTGGTACAACAGAAACATATGCGGGTCCAAGGCATGTCTATAGAATTACATACAAACTCTGTTACTGAAGATCAGCACAGCCTCCTACTTTACAATGAGGTAAAACTGCAAATAAACTCCAGAAGAACGACTCGTAGTCTAGTCTTATCACGAACTCTATTTGTAGAGTATTACACTAACTACAGAGGCTAAGAATAGACTCTAGCTAAATAGGAGCTAGGTTTAGGAAGCTAGTTCCCTTCTATGGCTAAACTAAGTTTTCTCCTTGTTGGATGTGGTATATGACTCTTCCGGCAGATTTCTGTCCCTTGAAGTAGTTGTTGACTCCTCGGTCTTCAAGTTGTACTGGAGATCCTCCTTCATGGCCTCCATATCTAAGCAGGGGATTTAAGAGTGGGATGAGTACGAGCGTACTCAACAAGTTCATTATAGGAAAGAGGTGTTTAATGCCCTAGCTACGGCATTAGACCAGAAAGTCTAATACCAATGCAAATTTTCATAACCATTTCTTCAAAAGGTTGCTTTTATTCAGAAGAACTATGTCCGTCATCCTTCACCGGTTTACTAGAACTTCATGGAGTTCCTTTCCGGCCGCGTTCGCAGTTCCATATCCCGGAACAGGGAGTGACGAGTCACGGTTCTTTACACTCTGCAGAGGTGTGTTGCTTTACCCATAAGAGATCTTAACCTTGGTGCCAACCGGGCAATTTCCCCGTCCACACTTCCTATGGTGTGAGGCCCGGTATAAGGTCTAGCCAATCATGTTCCTCCGCTACCTCGAACACCCACCCTTTGTTGCATACCCCGACCCTGGGTCCTCGCCGGTCCCATTATTCCCACTCACGGGTGGACCCCGACCACGACAACGGTTTGGGACTCGTTAACCAAACTCCTTCGCCGGTAGCTGCAACCCATCATAGACCGCAATATCTTGGGGACTTAAGGCTTCCCGACCAACCGCTTGTTCTTCGAGCGACAAGTGTCTACGGACTATGCCGTGGGGACTTAAGGCTTCCCCAACCAACCGCTTGCCCTGACAGATACAAGTGTCTACGGTAAAGCGCATCCGTTGATGAACGAGAGGTGGAAACACTTTTGACTACTCCGTCCCACTCCGGATCTTATGGTTAACACGGGTATTACGGCACAAGAATCACTAGACGACATTTGTTGTTTAATCCTAGATGGATATAAACCCTTGCAATGAAACCTCCACCATATTAACACAATCCATGGTTCCATTGCCAACCACATAGTCATATTCATAGTTATGAAAATAGTGGTTTTGGTTTTTATGCAATAGTGATAATCATAGTACTTTGCAAGTAATTTGATAAAGATACTCAAATGACATGAGCAAGTGATGAACTTGCCTTTATTGACTGCAAGATTATGCAGTCAATGTCTTCGATATGCAATAACTCCAAATTCTGAAATAGCATCATCGTCTGGTAAAGACGATGTTTAAAAGATTGCCAAGGATGCAATAATGCATAAGTATGAGATGCAATCGTTCTAAACGTGACCTAACCCCGATGATTTAGGATTAGTGAGTAGTAGTGATCAGTTCAGGGTGTGTTGCACTTTTAGAGTGATTCACATACAAGGTGCTTATTAAGAATTGGTTGCTTGTTATCATAAGCAGGTGCTGTAAATAATCATAATAACAACAATAATAGCACACAACAATAAGGTTTGGTGTAATCCTAACATGTAATGAATAGTGGTTGGTTTTAGTACTATATGTCACGGTTATTGATTGATTATTATATACTTCAAAAGAATAACTTTTGAAGAACATGTTCTTTTAATGAAGAACAAGTATGATAATTTGGGTGGTGGAGTTCTATGGTTTATTATGGTTTCAACTAGTTTATGGAGTAAGTATTAGATGGATCACAACCTAGTTGGATTCATCAACACCTAGAGCTTGTAAGGTTGAATTAAGCCTGGGCATTCTAAGCAATTATTCATACAAGGTTGCTATCAAGATTGGTTTATCTTATTGGTGATAATTGGCTAGGGTTTATGGATCCTGTTAGGTAGGGTGGATGATGATTTCCTTATTTTCTTCAAAAGAATAACTTTTGAAGAACATACTTCTTAAGTAATAAGAAGTATTACAATTAAGGTTGTGGTTGCCTAAGGTTTACCGTTGGATTCACTAAGTAAGGAATAATTGACTCCTAAATAGGATGATTAATAATTATCCCATACTAGCAGGGTTTAGTGGAACAGGGTTATGTAGTGCAAAATAGTAGGTATGGTTGCTATTAGGGTTCATCATAAGGGTCTGATGCTAAATATGGATAATTAAGAATGATTGTTTTGGTAATAGGATCTAGGGTTTACACTTGGTTAACCCTACTTGATTATTTAGTTCTGATGAAGATGAACACATGGAATTCTAAAGTCTTAGTGATAGGCTCCTATGTTTTATGTGGACCTAGATATGCACTTGGTGGCTAATAATGGATCTAGGTATGAAAACAAGGTCTCTTGATCACATGCCCTAACCTAGGGTTTAGGTTTAGAAGCAAATTAGAATTTACAGGTATTAACAGAGCTAGGTTTCTAAATGAATTTAGGGTTTGGAATTACACATGAAATGATGAGTTCCTAGTTTTCTCCCTTATGGAACCAGGGTTTTCTAATTACCCTAAAATTCTTGAATTAATAACTTGTTTGCAAAATTAAAGTTGTTAATAATTTTGAAACAAAAATAATATTGGATTTGGCATATTTTTTCTATTTTAGAACAATTAATAATTAGGACAATTAGGGTTTAAATCCTCTAATAATGATTTAACAAAATAACAAATAAAAAAAATTAGTTTTAATGTTTTCTTTATTTATTTACTGGTTTTTATTTAGTTTTGGAATTTTTACTAATTATTTGAATTTTACTTGAATTTAGAATTAAAATTAAAGGCTTAATTTAATAAGTATTAAGTAAGTGAATTTTTATTAAAAATAAAAATTTCATTTTATATTTTTATTGGATAGGGTTTATCTTCATAAGAATTTTGATATCTTATACTTATTTTTCTGAGCTATATTGGATTTTCTACAATTTGTCAAAGTTTCAGCAATTATTGGATTTGAAATAAAACAAAAGAAATGCTAATCGTACCCGGCCAGACTACCCGCAGGGACACTGACCGGTGGGCCAGAGACACGTCAGCCGCCACGTGGCCTTTGACCGAGGTCAAAATCACCGATGTGGCGCTGGTGCTCATCGTCGGCGCTCAGTAGGAGACGGCGTCGACGCTCCAGTGAGCTCGAGGCAACGCGGCCTAGCGCAAACGATGCGCGCGAGTGCGGGGAACGTTTAGGTGGCGGCGCCGCTATCCTATGGTCGCCGGAGCTTGGCCGGCGACGTTGTGCCGCGGCGGCGGTCACGGTCACACGGCGAGGGGCATGCTACGATACGATTGGAACGATTCGAGAGTGCCGTTGAGTATCAGTGACTCACCACGATCATGATGGAGTCATCGGCGAGGTCAGAGAAGGTCTGTATCGCCGGAATTGGTTGTTCCCGGTGCCGGGGAAGACGAGGACGGCGCGGTCGATTCGCAGCGTGTTAGCTCGATTCCTTGTGCACGTAGAGCAAGTCGAGGGTGCTGATGACGACGGTGGTCACGGCGAGGCACGGGGATGCCCTAATCGACGGCGACGATGAACGGCCGGCTCAGCTAGGGTTTCCGATTTTCCGAATTGTATCTGAGAGATGGGGAATTGGAGACTAGGGTTGTGGACGGCGGCGAGAGGGGTACTTATAGCCTCCGGAGAGCGGCGGCGAGCATCTTGGCGCGGGCGGTGGCAGAGAAGCTGCCACCGAGCTGCTTGCCGGGATGGACGAAGACGATGGCTGACATAGGCATCCCAAATGGGCCTGCCTAATATAGTACCCGGGGTTTATTGAAGGCCCACTACCCGAAGAATAAGAAGACTCGAGAGCCCAAGATGTATTTAAGGAAAAGATAGAGTTGTAATAGGAAGTGTTATTTGTAATCCGGCGGGATGAGTTAGAAACCGTCCCGGACTCGTAATCCTTGTATAGCACGAATCCCTCGGCTCCACCTATATAAAGGGGGGGTCGAGGGACGAGAAGATCATCGAATCATTGTCTGCAAACCCTAGTTTTCATATTCGTCGAGTACTTTTCGGCTGAAACCTTCGAGATCTACTTGCCCTCTACTTTCAACTAAACCCTAGCCTATAATCCATAGGCATTGACAAGTTAATCCCTTGTCAATTGGCGCCGTCTGTGGGAATTAGAGGCGTAAGGATCTGATCTCGATGGCACGTTCAAGATCTTCGACATCATCAACCGGAAGCAACACTATGGATCAAGGTAAACAGATCGCTACTGGTCCTGTTGATTTTGTTCCTCACCCACCCTCCCGTTTGGATGCATATGCGTATCTGGCGGAGCCCTTGGAGATGACGTTCGGAAGGTTCTACTTTCGCGTCGAGAAGGAAGGATCGTATCGTGTCGAAATTCCGATTTCGTCGGGATCGTCGGCGGTCGATTCTGAATTTTCAAGCTATGCATCATCAACTGAGTCAGAAGAAGAAACTTCGGCAACACGCTACGTCAGCACTAGAGCAAGAGAAAAACTCGCCAAGATCTTCAGCAACACATCGTCTGGGTCATCTGCGGACTCATATATAAGCGATGGCTCAAGCGATGTCGACAGTTACGACTTCGTCGACAAATCCCTCACAGTGGGCAAGGTCTTCATCAATCTCAACAATGATGTCACCGAACCCAACATAGATCTGAGTACAAAATATCATCAGATTTATGCTATCGAAGATCAAGAGGAAACATCGGAGGCTTTCGATCAATTGGGAAATCCTTTTGTCGATCCCTCGGATCTAAGGAGAGGTATGGGCACTAAATATGTCGGGCCCACACCACGCGTCGAGTCCAACTTCCACGAGCAGCCTGGGATAGAGCGGCAAAAGCCATAGATGGTTCAGAACCAATGACGACAACAGCTACGAGCTCAAGAACCGCAAGCTTATCAATATATGCTCGCACGAACTGCCCGAGAAATAGAAAAACAGACAGCTGAGCTAAACGGGAGAAAGGAGGCAGCTTACGCATCCGGCGAGGAGAAGGGCAGATCTAAGTGGACAATCTAGAGTTTCGGGTGATAGCCACGGGGAGGCTCGGAACGAGAGGAAGATCAAGGTTACAACACATACCCGAAGCGGACGAGAGAGTACTTGGTTCAAAACCTCGACATGTCCTTTATGTCGATAGATACAAGAGGAAATATTATCCCTAGGACACCGGAAGTCTGGGTATATGGCGACACAAGCTTACATCCTCGCATCCAAGCCACCCCGGGGGATCCAAGGGAAACATTATACAACATGGCATTGGCAGGAGTTGGAGCTATGGGGACAGCGTTCGTAGCAACGCCTCCCGAAGGGGCAGCAAGGCAAAATAGTCCACGACCTGCAGCAGTAACGACGGCAGCTCCGGAAGGACCAAGTGGAGCAAGAGACACAGGAGTACAAGCAAGGGTCGACAGAGCAAGGCAAAGCAGAAGAGATCATCGGCAGTCTCCAGAGCTTAATGACGAGGATATGTGCGGCCTACCGTGCTTCACGAGAAGAGTCCGAAAAACTCGAGTCCCCTCAGGATTCAAGTTACCCGATCACTTCAAAAAGTTCGACGGCCTGCAAGACCCGGAAGACTGGCTAATTGATTACCTCGAGACGGTGAAGCTAACTGGAGGAACTAGAGCAACAGCCATGCAAAGTATTCAGGTGCACTTAAGTGGAGCCGCACGATCTTGGATCAAAAAACTTGCGCCAGGATCCATCGACAGCTGGGAAAGTTTTGAGGACGTATTCGTCAAAAACTTCAGGTCCACATGCAAAAAACCTGCGTCGTTAGAAGAGCTGAGGGCATGTCGACAAAAGCCAGATGAGTCAATGAGGAAATATATCCAAAGGTGGAATATCATAAAAAACTCGGCAGAAAATATATCCGACGAGAGAGCAATAGATGCGTTTGTCGCAGGAATTAGGCGTGGAGATTTTGTCGAGGATTTGGGAAGGACCAATCCAAAAACAGTATCCGCGTTGATGGAAATAGCAAATAAATGGGCAGACGGAGAGGACGCTGTCCACAATAAACGACACAGGTCGCCAGAAGAGGACCGTGGTCGAAATTATCAGACGAGGCGACGATTTCCTCGGCAGTATCCGAATTACGACGCCCCAGGGCAAATTTCGGCAGGATTTCGGTCAAATACGAGGAGCAAGTAACGAGAGATGATTATCGGAGAAGCAATGAGCAGCGAAGCGATAATAGGGACGACGCCGTAACGAGGCAAAATAGTGGGCCAAGGTTTCCACGACCTTTTATGTCTCCCGAAGAAATGCTGAACGGACCGTGCCGGATGCATTTTTTCCTCGATAGTAATGGGAAAAGACAGTCGGGACACTGCGGAAAGATTGTCGAAATTTCCAAGCAATGTTCGGATGTGCGGAAAACGCTCACGCACGAGCGGCACGGAGAAACCCTCGGGAGCCTAGGAGCGAAATTCATCTACCGCCACCTCCCGCGATTACGGAAGGCAATCAACACCAGCTCGGAATAGCAGCAGCACCGAGCACCACCACCCTATGTTGATCCTAACTCCAACGGAGCGAGTATCGATGATTCGAAGGGAAGGCCATCCAATAGAGCTCAAAAAGTAATCTCGCGACGGTGTTCATGGCGGAGAAAATGCCTCCACCAACGAGTTGAGTACCTCAATTGGTCGGGACAAGACATCGGCTTCACCATAGCTGACCACCCGCAGCAAGTTCCTCGACCGGGGCGGTCGGCACTCATTCCGCCGGCGGTTATCGCGAGATTTGACGTTTCTCGAGTATTCATAGATGGTGGCAGCAGCCTAAACCTCATGTATGCGAGATACATTGAGGAAGATGAACATATCCTTAGCAAACCTGAAGCCAACGGACACAAGGTTCCACGGCATCACACCGGAGAAACCAAATTACCCATTGGGGAAGATCAACCTCGACGTTCGGTTTGGAACCCGAGAAAATTATAGAATCGAGAAGGCTGGAGTTTGAAGTCGTGGATTTCCCATCGCAGTACCACGCTTTCTTGGGACGACCAGCATACGCTAGATTTATGGCAGTACCACACTATACATACCTGTTATGGAGATTGCCCGGACCCAAGGGACCAATCACGAGTCAAAGGAAGTTTTGCTTTAGGCGATAAGTGCGACAAAGATTTCCATCGATTGTCGAAACCTTCGGGATGCAAGCGGAATACTTGGCGTCGAAGAGCATGACTGATTACGACGTCTCGCCGGACGTCGGAAGGCCAAACAAGGAATCAACTTTCAACACGAGAGAAAAATTCTAAGGAGGTGCGGATTCACCCGACGGATCCAAAAAAGACGACATCCATTGCAAACAACATGGATATCGCATAGGAAAGCGCGCTCGTCGAGTTCCTCCGTGAGAGCTGGAAAATCTTCGCATGGTGTCCAGCTGACATGCCGGGAGTACCCGGGGAACTTGCCGAGCACCACCTAAATTTGGATCCAACGGCGAAACCAATCGGACAACCTTTGCGGCGTTTTTCGGAACCAAACCGCAAATCCATGCTATCAGAAATAAATCGACTAGAGGAAGCTGGTTTTATCGGAGAGATATCTACGAAGCCACATGGGTAGCTAACCCGGTGATGGTGCCAAAGAAAAACACGACAGTCCTTCGCATGTGCGTCGACTTCACGTGTCTCAACAAACATTGCCCTAAGGATCACTTTCCCCTCCCAAGGATCGATCAAATTATCGACTCCACGGCAGGTTGTGAACGTCTTTCCTTTTTGGATGCATACTCTGGTTATAACCAGATCAGACTAAAAGAAGATGATGAAGCCAAGACAGCGTTTATTACACCTTACGGCGTGTTTTGTTACAAGACAATGCCCTTCGGTCTAAAAAATGCGGGAGCAACATATCAGAGGATGATGCAGAAGTGTTTAGCAACACAGATTGGGAAAAACGTGCAAGTATACATCGATGATGTCGTCATAACATCAAAAAAGGGGGCAACGCTGATCGAGGATCTCAAAGAAACTTTTGACAACCTCGACAAATTCTGCCTCAAGCTGAACCCGACGAAGTGTTCTTTTGGGGTCCCGACGAGGAGAACTTACGGGATTTCTAGTTTCAGCAAGAGGGATTGAAGCAAATCCCGACAAAATACAAGCCATAGTAACAATGAGGAAGCCAACGAAGTTGAAAGAAATACGAGCAGCTAACCGGGCGAGTCGCGGCTTTGAGCAGATTCGTCGCCGAGGTTAGGAGAAAAAGCGTTACCATTTTATGCGCTGATAAAACAAGGAGATAAATTCCAGTGGAACGAAGAAGCCGACAGAGCTTTCGAGGATCTGAAGCGAAAAATCTCGACACCACCAATCCTGGTGGCTCCAAAGGAAAAGGAACCTCTCTTGCTGTATATCGCAGCCACACCCCAAGTGGTTAGCACGGTGCTAGTTGTCGAAAGAGAAGAAGAAGGGAAAATCCATGGAGTGCAGCGACCAGTATACTTCGTGAGCGAAGTCTTGTCGCCCTCAAAACAAAGGTACCCTCAGTACCAAAAACTAGCATATGGAGTGTTCACGACAGCACGAAAATTGCGCCACTATTTTTCGGCACACCCGATCATAGTGGTCAATGAAGCTCCTTTGTCAAACATACTGAACAACCCAGAAGCCACGGGTCGTGTCTCCCTTTGGGGAATAGAACTTTCTCCTCGGGACATCACGTACGAAAAAAGAAAAGCAATAAAGTCGCAAATACTACCAGACTTCATCGCAGAGTGGATGGAGTTGCAAAATACAGGACCTCCAGATTTATCGAGAACCTGGACTATGAACTTCGACGGGTCCAAGAGGCTAGAAGGGGCTGGCGCAGGAGTAGTACTCATATCACCTGAAGGCGACAAGTTGAAGTACATCCTTCGGATGACGTTTCCTAACGCATCTAACAATGAAGCGGAATATGAGGCTCTCATACACGGGATGAAGATGGCGAAAGCCTGCGGAGCAACTCGACTAAAAATCTTTGGCGACTCACAGTTGGTAGCTCAGCAAGTTATGAACCAATGTGACGCAGTCAATGATAGCATGATGGCATACAAGGAGGTGTACAATGAGCTCGAGAAATTGTTCGATGGGTGCGAAGTAAATCATATTAGCAGATTGAGCAACGACGAAGCCGACGTTCTTGCAAACATCGGGTCGCGAGTGCCTTGCGGTCCCACCAGGCGTATTTTGGGAAGAGATAACGAGAGAGATCCATCGAGTCGACAAAATCAAAAAAGAAGGAGAAGAAACCCTCGGGGGCTATCAGGGAGAAGCAAGAGGAAGAAGAAGAAGAGCAAGACCTGGTCCTAGTAATACAGATACCATGGATGCAGCCATACATATCATATATCCTCAGGAAAGAAATACCCGATGATCCAGTTGAGGCAAGGCGAGTAATTCGACGGTCCAAAGCTTTCACGGTGGTTAAGGGAGAATTATATAAGCGAAGTATTTCAGGCGTCTTGCAAAGGTGCGTTACACCCGAAGAAGGAAGAATAATTCTAAAGGACGTACATGAAGGAATATGTGGCCACCACGCAAGTAGTCGAGCTATCGCAGCCAAAGTTTTTCGGGCAGGATTCTACTCGGTTGACGGCAATAGAGGACGCTAAGGACATAGTACGAACTTGCGACGCGTGTCAAAGGTTTGCCGCAAAACCTCATTCTCCGAGCAGCGAGCTAGCACCAATACCTTTGTCATGGCCCTTTGCACAATGGGGACTCGACATGGTAGGCAAGTTACACAAATCGTCGCCGGGAGGAAAGGAATACATGCTAGTAGGCGTCGACAAATTTACAAAGTGGATAGAAGCGAAGCCGATAAATTCACCGGACGGAGCGTACGCGGTAAAATTCATAAAAGACCTCGTCTTCGGATTTGGAGTGCCCCACGAGCATCGTCACGGACAACGGCAGCAACTTCACGTCCAATGAATTCAAAGACTATTGCGAAGAGGTGGGTATCAAGCTGAACTTTGCATCGGTTGCACATCCTCAAACCAATGGGCAAGTCGAGAAAGCCAATGGCATCATCTGCAATGGCATCAAGAAGCGCTTGTTAGGACCACTAGAAAAAGCTCGACATACCCGGCCTGAAGAACTACCAAGTGTGTTGTGGAGCATCCGAACAACTCCAAATACAGCGACACAGGAAACTCCGTTTTTCCTGGTACATGGAGCAGAAGCAGTATTGCCAATCGAAATAGAGCACAACTCTCCACGTGTCGCGGAGTATGACGAAGAAACATCGAGAAAAGCACTAGAAGATGATGTGGACGCACTTGATGAAGCTCGAGATGAAGTACTGTCTCGAGTAACCAAATATCAACAGGACTTGAAGAACTACCACAGTCGACGTTTGCGGCCAAGATCTTTTCAGGTGGGCGACCTAGTTCTTCGGCTCACGCAAAAAAGTCATGAAAAACTCGAGTCACCATGGCTTGGCCCTTACATCGTCACGGAAGTAATCGGAGGAGGAGCATACGGGATAAAGGACAAGAAGACAGGGGTGGAGGAGCCAAACCCACGGAACGTGGCGCAACTTAGGCGGTTCTACGCCTAGAGTTGAAATATAGTCCTTGTAAAACTTCAATGTCTTGAAACGCCCACGAGTTTTCGGACGCACTCTTTTCCTTTTTCGGGGCACCGAGTGGGGCCGGGAAAGGTTTTTAATGAGGCGGGCTCGTGGTGCTACAATATAATAAAGATAGTGGAGATATACTTCTTATTTTTCGACACGCTCGGGGGCTCAAACGCCCAAGCCTCAAAATACATACAATATAGATTCACTGAAATATTTCGCCTTGGTACATTAATACCTCGCCAAATATAAAAAAAAAAAAAAAAAAAAGTCGGGAGACAGCAATCATAAATATAGCGTACACATCAAAAAACATAAGTGCCTTGGTTCAAAAACCTCGCCATACAACTTCGACATCAACGATACTCAAAAATGGGCAATCTACCCAAAGGACAAACAAAGATGTCTTATTGCAGCAGGAAAAATAAATTTCAAGGAAGGAAAAATAGTGCAATCCTTAGGCTCGGGGGCTTCAACAACATAAAGGACCTCAGCAACATACAATGAGTTCCTTCGGAAATATAAGATACAAGATTTCTAACATGATACAAGTCAATGAAATCCCAAGATAGTATCTACCGATAAACCCCTGGTTGTTTTATGTTCAGCATAAGAACCCTTGGTAAAGAATTCGGAGTCCATCCGAAGAAGTTCATCTATCATCGATTCGGCCACAGGAGCTACCATGGCATCGATTGAGTCAATATCATTCTTTCGACGCGTTTTCTTGGCCAGGCAACCAGCAACAATCTTCGTCAGGTCCAACTTTGGGTAACAAATGTTTATCATAATCATGGCAAATCTCGCTCCAGCAGTAAGTTGAGCCCGCACAAAGTTATGGATGCGAGGAGCATCTCTGAATACTTCCAATAATTCGGGAAGAGTTTTTGGAGCCTCGTTTCGCGGAAACAGATTCCTATAGACAAGGGTTAATGTCGACGTGCAAAAACTGAGAAAATCGCGCACCTGACAAGCACGATCTTGGAACCTAACAATCTGTTGGGTTCGTTCAGGAGTGGCCCAGAACAAACACCCATGATTAAGGGAGAGGTTAACAAGAAGATTTGTCCTCTCATTCACCCTCTGATCTTCGGCAGCAGAATCAAGAACTGAGCCTGTTAAAAGCAATAGGGCAAGAAATTGGAAGAAAGGCACAGAAGGATAAAGAAGAGGCATCAAAAGAAGGCAAAAACTTACCTAGCATATCTGTGCTAGCCTCTAGCATCAGTTCAAGCATACTATTTTCTCGGGTTGTGGCTCCCTTTGCTTCCAGTACAGCAGCATCCCTAGCAGCCACAGCTTCTTCGACTTGATGAAGAGCAAGTTTCTCTCCTTCAGAGGCTTTTCGAGATTGCTCCATCATGGCCAAAGTTTGTTTCTTCATAGACTGAAGTTGTTGTCGAAGTTCTTGTAAATCTTCCGACAAATGCCCGCTTGATGAACTTGTGAGGAGACTAGGGTCGACTAATATTTTCTTCGAGAAGGAAGATGCAGGTGAAGCAGCGGCAGAGCAAGGAGGAGTGGAGTAGTTATCAAATATTAACTGGAAAAGAAAGGCCCAGGATCAATGAAAAGCACGAAGGAAAATTTCATTTACTTACTAGAATATTTACATGGGTATTACAAATGAAAGTTCTCCAGAAAGATTAAGCGAGTAATTGTCGCCAAAGCTAAAATGGCGACAAGAGCAAAAGAAACGAAAAAGGAAACAAGGAGGCATGCCACTAGACCTCCGGCCTTGAGGAGCTAGGAGTCGAAGTTGGCTGGATCCCGAGATACGCCAAGATTTTCTTCGTATTGGGCTTGGCCGCCTTCATCAGTGACTTCCACCTCGACTGTTCTATCAGATCGGTGTCGCCAACCTTCGTCCAGTCGAGAGTCTGCTGACTGTCAGCAACCAGAGCAACAGTATTTTCAACGGCTACCTTCATGTTCTCATGGCGCAGCTTCAGCCCAAGGTCTTCTGATGTATTGAACATCTTGGCGAGGTCAAGGAAAGTCGAGGGTTCCTCTTTCTTCGGGAAGAAGTAAGGGAACAACGCCGACAAAGCCCCACTGGCATTGGCCACGCCTTCACGAATTTCGCGTCCATGGGACTCTAGAAGAGAAAGTGCGTCAAGAAGAGGGTCATTGACAGACTTTTCTAGGTCAAAATCTTGGTTGGTTTGGGCTGCCACACAAGAAAGAACATTAGTCAAAAACCAAGAAACAAGAAGTACAAACAAAAAAGAAGGGACAAGCGATATTACTCAGCGTGCGTCGACTTTGCGAATTCAAGCGCTTGATGATCCCTTGTTCTCGTGCAACCTGTGCAGATTTTTGCTCGTGCAAGGCGGATTCGAGCATCTTTGAGCCTTTGTTGCAATTCTTCGACACTAGCAGCCTTTGCTTTGGCATCATCAGCTTCAGCTATGGCTTCGCTAGCGGCAAGCTCAGCCTTCTTGCGAGCCGTTTCACTTTTCTCAAGATTCCGAGAAAGTGTCTCGGCACGTTTGTTAGCCTCTGCAAGTTTTTCTGTTGAGAAAGGAAAAGAAAGAGAAGAAAGATCAAAAATAGCGACAAGCAGAAGGAGTAAAAATTCAAGGAAAACCAGCAAGTACAACAGTCGTTACCTTCGGCTCTGCTGGCATACTCGCGGTACCCAATAAATTGGGATCCGATGCGGATGAGATCCTTGATCATAGGCTGTCAAAGAAAAAAGTAAGAAGGGGAAAAACTTCGGCATTACAAGAGTAAGTGCCCGCAAAAGCAAAATAGAGGAAATATAGATCTCGATAAACTTACATCATCTAAGAGCTGCGACGAAGAGCTGCCCAATTGAGGAGGAGGCTCAACGACCATTTCAACCCTTGCCCTTTTTGGTGAAGGGACAAAGGGGCTTGACGGTGGAGTAGTGGTGACGACGTTTTGTTGAGGAGGCGATGTTTCTTCTCCTTCAACTAACGTGTCTGAAACAAGCACAGTACGTGACGTGCTGGTCCGAGGAGCTACGTCAGTAACTGGTACTTCTTCCTCATCACTAGTAAACAAAAGTCGACAGTACAAAAAGCAGGACAGAGTTAAAAACCTTTCGAGTACATCAAACAAAAGGAGGAGAGATAAAATTGACTTACGAGCTGATGAGGGACTCAAAATAAGGATCATAAGCTGCCTTCGGATCCGAAGGAACAACTTCTTCAGCCTTAGAAATACCAGAATCCTCGACTTCAGTCCTTTTCCTTTTGTTCTTCGGAGAAACAGCAGGAGGAAGGGATTCAGTCGACTCACTGGCCTCAGACTCAGCCTCTCTCTCATGAGAAGCCGCGGATTTGTGAGAACCCGCAACTTCACTTTCAGGAACAGAAGAAGCCTGAGTATCGTCGGCAACGATGGTCATTTCTTCGACCTCTCCACCCTCAGGAAGAGGAGGAAGGGAAGTTATACTAGGATGATCCTGAAAAAATGGAAACCAAAGAAAAAGTAAAGACCTGACAGTACAATGAGATGCAAGGAAAAAGGTGCAACAAGATAAAAACACGGAAAGACAAAATACCTTGGGGAGTGGATTGGTGGAGCTGTATGGTTCCACACGACAAGAAGAAGGAACTGGATCTTTGCCCAGGCGAGAAAGTCTTCGAACCAACTTCTCCAAGTCCTTGGTGGAAAGGTCACCGGAGATTCGGTTGGCGTCATTTTCACCAGAGTACGTCCAAAGGGGATTTTTGCGAGCCTGAAGAGGCTGCACTCTAATCCTAAGGAAGTAGGCAGTAATTTGAACACCAGATAGCTCCTCGCCTCGAGTATTTTGAAGCTGGCGAATGCGAGACATGAGCGCCTCTGTCGCCTTTTTCTCTTCCTCAGAAGCTTCGGCATCCCAAGAACGGCGACGTTGGATTTTGGCATTTCCGTCGAATGGAACTATGTTGTGCTCAACAGAGTTGGCGCTTTCTTCGTGAATGTAAAGCCACTTCTTGCGCCATCCTTGGACGGAATCGGGAAACTTGACGTCGAAATAATCGACATCGGTACGAATACGGATAACAACGCCACCTATGTTATAAGTGACGTTGTGGGAGCCATTGCGGCGGAGTGCGAAGATGCGTTTCCAAAGAGCCCAATTAGGAGCGACTCCAAGAAAGCATTCGCAAAGGGTGATAAAAATAGAAATGTGAAGGATGGAATTGGGGGTCAGATGATGCAACTGAATCCCATAAACGAAAAGAAGGCCGCGGAGAAAATCATGAATTGGAGGTGCAAGGCCGCGGATCAGATGGTCAACAAAACTAACCCGATACTCCATTGGAGGCTTGGGATAGCTTTCTTCACTGGGAAAGCGGATGGCGCCTTCCTTTTTCGTCAGGCCAAGCCTTTTCATCAGGTTGGCGTCTTGGTTGGAGATCTTGGATCTCTCCCACTCAAGATCTTCAGCGGCCATCGCGGACTGCGGAGTGCTCGTGGCGGGTCAAACGCGCACGCGGCGGCATCCACGGAAGTGGGTTGAGCAATGTATGCGAGAGCGGGAAATCGGCGAAGATTGGGCGCAGAGGAAGATTTGCGAAGAGGAACAGGTGAGCGGCGCAAGCGAGGGATGAACGGAGGTTGAAGACAGGTTTATATAAGAATTGGGTGAAGCAGTGTACCGTTGGATGAGGAAATCGTGTGGTGAGAATTGATTTTCTGGTTACAAGGGCAAAAAAGTATTTTTACGGGGATAGGCGTTACCGCACGAGCACCAGAAAAAGCGGAGGACGTGTGTCCCCCACTTGCACGACGTGTCAACATGGTGGAACGATGGACCCACAAAGCAGAAAAATATCGACCAATGATAGAGTTAAAGAAAATTTGACAAGGGAAAATATGTCGACAAGGAAAACAAAAGAAGAATGGCGACAGGTTACGTTATTTGAATATTTCGGGAGCCTTTGGACAGAAACAAGTTTTTGCCCAAATGCTCGGGGGCTACTTTGTTAAAAAGGAAAATTTCGAGTATGACAATATAGAAAATGTTGAGCCTACAGTCAAGTACAAGTTCTTGGCTGTAGCCTCGGGGGCTACTCCCATCGGGAGCGCTGTTCGCGCACCCGAGAGATAAAAAAAAAGAAGAGAGAGAGAGAGAAGAAGAAGAGACAAGAGTTCATATTGAAAGGTAATGACAATATAGTTACAAGATGGACTAAAATGTTGAGCCTACAACCAAGCACAAGTTCTTGGCTGTAGCCTCGGGGGCTACTCCCATCGGGAACGCTGTTCGCGTGCCCGATGAAATTAAGAAAGGAAAAATAGAACAAGCAAGAGAGTATATTTCGAGTTATCATTAACTCTCCATATACTCCCATCGGGAGAGCAATATAAGTCATATTTGACTCGATAAAATGTGCCATTCCAACAGCCGGAAAAGCACTCGACAATATATTCTCGGAACGCCGAAGTTGCGATCAATTTCCGAATGCCGCAAAATTGCGAAGGTAAGACCCCGGACCTATTCTGCCGGGCGTGGCATCGCCGAAGACTGCGCTCTGCTACTTTTATCCGTATCAACGGATACGAAGAAAAATCCTAACGGACGCGTTAGGTACTCGATAAATTTGACTCGGGACTCGACGGAATGGTAAGACCTTAAGCGGCGCCCGTCGAAGTTTACACCGGTATCCCGAGATCATGTCCAGGGGACGTGATTTTGAAGTAGGTTTTTGCGGATTGCCACTAGAGCAGTTAACTAGTACCTGATCCGTCAGATGAACTAGCCCCCACTACCAATATCCCCGTACAATATAGAATTTTATGAGAAGAAGTATAAAAGTTAGAGCTTTCGAGTAAAAATAAACGAGTGGAGATTTTCCCTGACTCTACGATTCAAGCAAAATCTCGGGGGCTACCGACATAGGCATCCCAAATGGGCCTGCCTAATATAGTACCCGGGGTTTATTGAAGGCCCACTACCCGAAGAATAAGAAGACTCGAGAGCCCAAGATGTATTTAAGGAAAAGATAGAGTTGTAATAGGAAGTGTTATTTGTAATCCGGCGGGATGAGTTAGAAACCGTCCCGGACTCCGTAATCCTTGTATAGCACGAATCCCTCGGCTCCACCTATATAAAGGGGGGGTCGAGGGACGAGAAGATCATCGAATCATTGTCTGCAAACCCTAGTTTTCATATTCGTCGAGTACTTTTCGGCTGAAACCTTCGAGATCTACTTGCCCTCTACTTTCAACTAAACCCTAGCCTATAATCCATAGGCATTGACAAGTTAATCCCTTGTCAATGGCCCCCTCCCTCGCGTGGAAATATCGTGAAGGGGTAAGTTGGGCTGGGCTTCGTTGGGCTGTGCGGTTTGGGCCGTGTTGCTGGGCTCCTACGGGCTACTGTGGCCAGGTAAGTATTTCCCTCATTTTTTTCTCTATTTTTATTTTTCCTTTTGTATATTTTCTATTTTAACTCAAATTTGAATTCAATTCTATTTGCAGATATTTGTAATTATGCTAATCCATTCAAGTATACTGACTATTGTTTGACTATTTTATTTGAATTCATATCTTATATTAGATTATTTGCATATTTGTGAACTTATTCAAAATAACCTTTAAATATAAACTTATATTTTTATTTTAATTCACTTTCTATTATGCAATCAATTCTGTTTAGAATTATGAGAGTGGGTACTTTCATCTCAAAGTATTTCAGAGATTGTTATTATGTCTTGTTTCCATTTGAGGAATTAATCACTTGCATATTATTTTATGTGAGCAACATTTTAAAGTTTGTAGGTTTTACTATAACCATATTTCAAAGGTAGCACTAGGATTATATTTAAATAGCCCCTTGAAATACCTAAGGTAGATACTACTCTTATTATGGTTTAGTCTTTATTAAGTGGTTGATCACCACCATGGTTCTAATCAAATGGTGTAGCACTAGATTATTCTTAAGTTCCATAATGAAGCATGAGCTTTAATTAGTGAACAATTATAGGGTTCTCATCATATTCACCTAATGGCAATTGGTTTGAATCTCAATCTAGGGCTTGGTTTTATATTATGATCACCATAGTGATACATATACTAGGGTTGAGGTTTAATTCTAGGTTATAGAGATGGGATGACACCATATTGCATGTGCTAGGGTTTAATCTCCCCTAACTATGATAAGGTGGTTACTTGCTTAATATTTCATGTGCTTCCCTAATTACTAAGGATTTGAGAATTGGTTTTATCTTCTACCAATTAACTTCCATTATTACCCCCAACTTATCATTAAAGTAACTATATTGATTGTAGTTCTTTTTATAGTTAACTTTGGTCATATGAATAGATGGTTTCGCACCATATTAAGTATGGAGTTTAACTCTATGGTTTGCTTAGGTTCTTTACTTTATGAAATATAGATGTGGTAAGATTCTACTTATTATCACCAATTGATTTACAATTATAGGTTGGGATATAAGCCTAGGGTTGCTTATTAGTTACCTCCCTATAATTTCATGTGGTGAATGATATCTACTTATCTTATTAAGGTTTAACTTATCCTCACATACCTCAAGAGCATAATCATGGTTAGACATGATCCACTTGTTCTTGATATCTTTACCTCAAGTTCTTAGGGTTTATGATCATCACTCAATTTATAATGATCAAGGTTTGGCTTCCTAAATTATTTCTAATGGAATGGGTTCTCACTTCCATGATCAAGCATTGTCTTGATCAACTAGGATATATCACTTCTATTTTACTTTCTAGGATGTTAATGGTCATGGTTGTCTCAATAGTTTTATATCCCAGGAAAATGCCTGAGATATTTACTTTAAGTTATCTCAAGAATTGATGATTTAACCATTTGGATATTTGAATAGATAGAACTAGGATTAGTATGGATGGTCTCTCTCATTTGGGAAGGACTTCAATGCTAACCTAATATTAGGCTCCATAGAGGTTGATGTGATCATCAAGATCTATGTTTAACATTAATGGTTATCTCTCTCTAGGGTTGTCTTGAAGATGATGATTTGAATACTTGGATGTATATCCAAGGTTTAACTCAAGTTTTGTTATTGCTTCTTTAATAATTATAATAGAACTCTCACCTCTCTAGGTTTGATGTAAAACTATTTGGAATAGGGAAGAATATATATTTCTTAAGTTGAATCTCCTTGTCTGGTTTCCAAGGTTAAAGTAGTATGGATATCATAGGGTTTATGATAAGTGCATGGATTAGTTTAAGACATGGAGAAGATAAGTGAAGAATAGTTTCTCCAATTATTGTTACTTGATTTCCAAATAGATTGATGTTCATAGGTTATGGCAAGGAATTCCATGTTATGATCTTTAATAAGATCTAGTAATTGTTCCTTGATTCATAGGTTCTTGTGTTGGTTTTAATTCCATTTGATCTAACCCCTTAGATCAAATCATCTCTACCCAAAACAAGGTTTTAGTAAAGTCACATTGAGGTTTATAGCGCTTGACTTGATGAGCTACTTCAATTCCACCAAGGTCAAGTGAAACTTCGATTCATCGTGATCGTTTTACTTTAAAGCGCGAAAATTCCCCAGATTTTCTATGCATGAATGCAATGCACACATCTGTTTCCTCTATTTTTGTAACCCCATTACCTGGGATATTACACAAGGGTTGCAGTCCAGCAATCTCTACTGCTGTCTTTATGTCTCTTTTCTTTCTGGCCGGCCGTGGAATCGAGGAGAAGGGGAGAGACAGAGACAAATCCAGTCGATCTGCTAGGTGCGTGTGTGTGTGTGGGGGGGGGGGGGGGTTGCTGGCGCAAAGTTGACGTGGGAGTTAGAGATCTCTGTGGTGTAACTTTTCTTCAGGTCCCCGGCAACGGCGCCGGAAATTTGCTTGATGCGTGTAGTTGACACGTCCGTTGGGAACCCCAAGAGGAAGGTGTGATGCGCACGGCGGCAAGTTTCCCTCGATAAGAAACCAAGGTTTAATCGAACCAGTAGGAGTCAAGAAGCACGTTGAAGGTTGATGGCGGCGGGATGTAGTGCGGCGCAACACCGGAGATTCCGGCGCCAACGTGGAACCTGCACAACACAACCAAAGTACTTTGCCCCAACGAAACAGGTGAGGTTGTCAATCTCACCGGCTTGCTGTAACAAAGGATTAACCGTATTGTGTGGAAGATGATTGTTTGCGAGAGAAAACAATAAAACAAGTATTGCGAGCAGATTTGTATTTCGAGTATTAAAGAATGGACCGGGGTCCACAGTTCACTAGAGGTGTCTCTCCCATAAGATAAAAGCATGTTGGGTGAACAAATTACAGTCGGGCAATTGACAAATAGAGAGGGCATAACAATGCACATACATGACATGATAAGTATAGTGAGATTTAATTGGGCATTACGACAAAGTACATAGACCGCCATCCAACTGCATCTATGCCTAAAAAGTCCACCTTCGAGGTTATCGTCCGAACCCCCTCCGGTATTAAGTTGCTAAACAACGAGACAATTGCATTAAGTATGGTGCGTAATGTAATCAACAACTACATCCTCGGACATAGCGCCAATGTTTTATCCCTAGTGGCAACAACACAACACAACCTTAGAACTTTCATCGTCATTGTCCCGGTGTCAATGCGAGCATGAACCCACTATCGAGCATAAATACTCCCTCTTGGAGTTAAAAGTAAAAACTTGGCCGAGCCTCTACTAGAAACGGAGAGCATGCAAGATCATAAACAACACATGTATAATAACTTGATAATTAACATGACATGGTATTCTCTATCCATCGGATCCCGACAAACACAACATATAGAATTACGGATAGATGATCTTGATCATGTTAGGCAGCTCACAAGATCCAACAATGAAGCACAATGAGGAGAAGACAACCATCTAGCTACTGCTATGGACCCATAGTCCAGGGGTGAACTACTCACTCATCACTCCGGAGGCGACCATGGCGGTGTAGAGTCCTCCGGGAGATGAATCCCCTCTCCGGCAGGGTGCCGGAGGAGATCTCCAGAATCCCCCGAGATGGGATCGGCGGCGGCGGCGCCTCAGTAAGGTTTTCCGTATCGTGGTTTTTCGCATCAGGGGTTTCGCGACGGAGGCTTTAAGTAGGCGGAAGGGCAGACGAGGGGGCCACACCATAGGGCGGCGCGGGCCCCCCCTGGGCCGCGCCGCCACGTGGTGTCGCCACCTCGTGGCCCCACTTCGTATGTTCTTCGGTCTTCTGAAGCTCCGTGGAAAAATAGGCCCCTGGGTCTTTGTTTCGTCCAATTCCGAGAATATTTCGTTACTAGGATTTCGAAACCAAAAACAGCGAGAAAACGAGAACCGGCACTTCGGCATCTTGTTAATAGGTTAGTTCCAGAAAATGCACGAATATGACATAAAGTGTGCATAAAACATGTAGGTATCATCAATAATATGGCATAGAACATAAGAAATTATCGATACGTCGGAGACGTATCAAGCATCCCCAAGCTTAGTTCCGCTCGTCCCGAGCGAGGTAAAACGATAACAAAGATAATTTCTGAAGTGATATGCCATCATAACCTTGATCATACTATTTGTAAACATATGTAGTGAATGCAGCGATCAAAACAATGGTAATGACATGAGTAAACAAGTGAATCATAAAGCAAAGACTTTTCATGAATAGTACTTCAAGACAAGTATTAATAAGTCTTGCATAAGAGTTAACTCATAAAGCAATAAATCAAAGTAAAGGTATTGAAGCAACACAAAGGAAGATTAAGTTTCAGCGGTTGCTTTCAACTTGTAACATGTATATCTCATGGATAATTGTCAACATAGAGTAATATAACAAGTACAATATGCAAGTATGTAAGAATCAATGCACAGTTCACACAAGTGTTTGCTTCTTGAGGTGGAGAGAGATAGGTGAACCGACTCAACATAAAAGTAAAGAGAATGGTCCTTCAAAGAGGAAAGCATCGATTGCTATATTTGTGCTAGAGCTTTTATTTTGAAAACATGAAACAATTTTGTCAACGGTAGTAATAAAGCATATGAGTTATGTACATTATATCTTACAAGTTGCAAGTCTCATGCATAGTATACTAATAGTGCCCGCACCTTGTCCTAATTAACTTGGACTACCGGATCTTTGCAATGCACATGTTTTGACCAAGTGTCACAATGGGGTACCTCCATGCCGCTCTGTACAAAGGTCTAAGGAGAAAGCTCGCATTTTGGATTTCTCGCTTTTGATTATTCTCAACTTAGACATCCATACGGGGACAACATGGACAACAGATAATGGACTCCTCTTTAATGCATAAGCATGTGGCAACAATTATTATTCTCATATGAGATTGAGGATATATGTCCAAACCGAAACTTCCACCATGAATCATGGCTTTAGTTAGCGGCCCAAAGTTCTTCTCTAACAATATGCATGCTCCAACCATAAAGGTGGTAGATCTCTCTTACTTCAGACAAGACGGACATGCATAGCAACTCACATGATATTCAACAAAGTATAGTTGATGGCGTCCCCAGAAGCATGGTTATCGCACAACAAGCAACTTAATAAGAGATAAAGTGCATAAGTACATATTCAATACCACAATAGTTTTTAAGCTATTTGTCCCATGAGCTATATATTGCAAAGGTGAATGATGGAATTTTAAAGGTAGCACTCAAGCAATTTACTTTGGAATGGCGGATAAATACCATGTAGTAGGTAGGTATGGTGGACACAAATGGCATAGTGGTTGGCTCAAGGATTTTGGATGCATGAGAAGTATTCCCTCTCGATACAAGGTTTAGGCTAGCAAGGTTATTTGAAACAAACACAAGGATGAACGGTACAGCAAAACTCACATAAAAAACATATGGTAAACATTATAAGACTCCATACCGTCTTCCTTGTTGTTCAAAACTCAATACTAGATGTTATCTAGACTCTAGAGAAACCAAATATGCAAACCAAATTAGCAAGCTCTAAGTATTTCTTCATTAATGGGTGCAAAGTATATGATGCAAGAGCTTAAACATGAGCACAACAATTGCCAAGTATCAAATTATCCAAGACATTTTAGAGTTTCTACATGTATCATTTTCCAATTCCAACCATATAACAATTTAACGAAGAAGAAACTTCGCCATGAATACTATGAGTAGAGCCTAAGGACATATTTTTCCATATGCTACAGCGGAGCGTGTCTCTCTCCCATAAAGTAAATGCTAGGATCCATTTTATTCAAACAAAACAAAAAACAAAAACAAACCGACGCTCCAAGCAAAGTGCATAAGATGTGACGGAATAAAAATATAGTTTCGGGGGAGGAACCCGATAATGTTGTCGATGAAGAAGGGGATGCCTTGGGCATCCCCAAGCTTAGACGCTTGAGTCTTCTTATAATATGCAGGGGTGAACCACCGGGGCATCCCCAAGCTTAGAGCTTTCACTCTCCTTGATCATATTGCATCATACTCCTCTCTTGATCCTTGAAAACTTCCTCCACACCAAACTCGAAACAACTCATTAGAGGGTTAGTGCATAATAAAAATTCACATGTTCAGAGGTGACACAATCATTCTTAACACTTCTGGACATTGCATAAAGCTACTGGACATTAATGGATCAAAGAAATTAATCCAACATAGCAAAAGAGGCAATGCGAAATAAAAGACAGAATCTGTCAAAACAGAACAGTCCGTAAAGATGGATTTTATTAGGCCACCAGACTTGCTCAAACGAAAATGCTCAAATTGAATGAAAGTTGCGTACATATCTGAGGATCATGCTCGTAAATTGGCTTAATTTTCTGAGCTACCTACAGGGCGATAGACCCAGATTCGTGACAGCAAAGAAATCTGGAACTGCGCAGTAATCCAAATCTAGTACTTACTTTTCTATCAAAGACTTTACTTGGCACAACAAAACTCAAAACTAAGATAAGGAGAGGTTGCTACAGTAGTAAACAACTTCCAAGACACAAATATAAAACAAAAATACTGGAGTAAAAACATGGGTTGTCTCCCATAAGCGCTTTTCTTTAACGCCTTTCAGCTAGGCGCGAGAAAGTGTAACTCAAGTAACATCGAGAGACGAAGCATCAACATCATAATTTGTTCTAATAATAGAATCATAAGGTAACTTCATTCTCTTTCTAGGGAAGTGTTCCATACCTTTCTTGAGAGGAAATTGATATTTAATATTACCTTCCTTCATATCAATAGTGGCACCAACGGTTCGAAGAAAAGGTCTTCCCAATATAATGGGGCAAGATGCATTGCATTCAATATCCAAGACAACAAAATCAACGGGGACAAGGTTATTGTTAACCATAATATGAACATTATCAACTTTCCCCAAAGGTTTCTTTTTAGCATTATCAGCGAGATTAACATCCAAATAACAATTTTTCAATGGTGGCAAGTCAAGCATATCATAGACTTTTTTAGGCATAACAGAAATACTTGCACCAAGATCACATAAGGCATTACAATCAAAATCTTTGACTCTCATTTTAATGATGGGCTCCCAACCATCCTCTAGCTTTCTAGGAATAGAAGTTTCAAGTTTTAGTTTCTCTTCTCTAGCTTTTATGAGAGCATTTGTAATATGTTTTGTGAAAGCCAAATTTATAGCACTAGCATTGGGACTTTTAGCAAGTTTTTGCAAGAACTTTATAACTTCAGAGATGTGGCAATCATCAAAATCTAAATCATTACAATCTAAAGCAATGGGATTATCATCCCCAAGGTTGGAAAAAATTTCAGCAGTTTTATCACAAGCAGTTTCAGCAGTTTTAGCAGTTTCAGGTAACTTCGCGCGCTTTGCACTAGGAGTAGAAACATTGCCAACACCAATTATTTTATCATTGATAGTAGGAGGTGCAGCAACATATGAATTATTAGCATTGCTTGCGGTGGTAATAGTCCAAACTTTAACTACATTTTCCTTTTTAGCTAGTTTTTCACTTTCTTCTCTATCCCACCTAGCACGCAGTTCAGCCATTAATCTTATATTCTCATTAATTCTAACTTGGATGGCATTTGCTGTAGTAACAATTTTATTTTCAATATCATCAGGTTTAGCAGCCATTTTATTAATTAAAGAAGATTGTGACGCAGACATGTATGAGATTCGGTCTTCAGCATTTGCAAGTTTAGTTTGCAACCCAGAAATCTCCATATTCAGATTTTCAAGTTGATTTCCTATTTTCTTCAACAAGGTAGATTGCTCATTCATAGTTTTAGTAAACAATTTATTTTGCTCATACTCGTGATTGCATAAAGCTTTTGGTGGACCTTTCAATTTCTAACATCTTTTCCTCATTAGGTGAAACATATCTACCATAAGAATTACCATTAGCAGGATGTGGTCTAGAATTTTGAGCAACCAATGAAGCTAACGGAACATTATTAGGATCAACATTAGTCCTACCATTCGCAAGCATAGACATAATAGCATCAACCTTATCATTCAAGGAAGAGGATTCTTCAACAGAATTTACCTTCTTACCTTGTGGAGCTCTTTCCGTGTGCCATTCAGAGTAATTAACCATCATATTATCAAGAAGCTTTGTTGCTTCACCAAGAGTGATGGACATAAAGGTACCTCCACCAACACCACCCGGCGCGCCGACACCGCGCCACAGCCACCACCACCACCAAGCCAGAGAGCTCCGCGAGCACGACCGACACCCACCGCACCTCGCGGAGATGAGAGGCCGGGCTGCGCATCATGCGGCCGACAGAGGACCGCCAAGGAGCACCGTGGGCGCCGCCGGAACGCCACGAAGGAGGGGGCGCCGAACAACACCGAAGCGGAGACTCGAAGACGAACTCCAACGCCCGCAGACTTGAGCACCCAGGACCAGCCGCCGCGCCGCCCACGCGGCCACCGCGGCCGCCGAACAGCCGAAGAACCCGGGGCCGCCGCCCCTGCGCCCATCTCCGCCGGAACGCCGCGCCAAACCAGGGTCGCCACGCCGATCTGGCCGGAGCTCCCATCGCTCGAAAGGGGAGAGGCCCCTGCCCAAACCCGCCCGCGCGAGAGGAGGAGGACCCGCCGCCACCGTCAGCCGCGCGGCCTTCGCCCGGCGGCGTCCTCCGGCGGCGGCGAGCGGAGGTGGAAGGGGAGGAGGCGGCGGCTGGGCTAGGTTAAGAGTCGCCCGAGCCGCCCCCCTGGGAGCGACGCGGGGACGGTTCGTTTACGGAATAACAACTATCCAAAATAAAGTAGAGGACAAAATACTAATCCACCTCCAGACTTCAGGTATGCAAGTTAATTCCTAGCTGTTTTCTGCGATTTCCGGGATGAACCAAAGACCAAAACACATGACAGTAGCCCTCCCGTAATTGTGCCAGCATGAAGTAGACAAGTAGTACTACCATTAATCAATATTCTCAGCAGAAAATAAACAAGTGTTACCGATTGTTCGCCCTCTGTGCGTAAGAATAGAGCAGGCAGCTTCACGTGAAGGATTCCAGGGCCGCAAGTATGCCCGCGTCCAACAAGTCCAGCGAGAGTGGTAAGAAATCGCGGAACCGACGGCAACCCAACCAGTAAAATGTTGCAGTAATGATATCGCTTGACCCAGCTTCATGATCGAGTAGTGAAGAATCAAAGCGGCAAAGCCAGCTTATGTTTCCTCGATCCTCCTGCGGAATAACTCACTTTGCTTCCAGATCTGAGTTTATTTGGCTAGAAAATCTGCAGGTCGATTCCTATGAGCTCGATCGGCACACACCGCTTGTTCCTTGCCTGGTTTGGCGATTGTGTAGATCGAGCAGAGTAAAAAACTAGAGTGGCCGGGTGGAGCGGAAGCTTCGGACTGAGCCATTGAGCAAATCGATTTGATGGAGAGACCCGGCGATAGAGCTCGGACGGATTAGGTCGAGCGGCGGGAGAGTTTTGCAGCGGATTACGGCTCAACGGTAGGCAGAGTTCACAGCAGATTAGGACGGCGGAGGAAGAATTCCAGTGCCGATCTAATTCCGTCGGCACCAACGCAGACCCAGCGATACTAGTGATGGCTAACCGAAGTTGATATTCCGGCGGCCAACACGTTCAGCGCACCTTGCTCTGATACCAACGTTAGGTTTTGGGGTCTACCCTCTA
This sequence comes from Lolium rigidum, assembly GCF_022539505.1. NCBI lineage: Eukaryota > Viridiplantae > Streptophyta > Magnoliopsida > Poales > Poaceae > Lolium > Lolium rigidum. The sequence goes on along the minus strand of NC_061511.1, from coordinate 282,734,536 downwards.
TTCTTATGCGCTTATTCGTGGTCCCGCTCATAATTCGCATATTTGAGGCTATGGGTAGAAATCTTCTTATAGTGTTTTTCCAAAGAGTCCATCTCTTATACAGATAACATTTTTAGTTCTTTAAACTTGTTTCCGGGATAGAGTTCAGATCAAAATAACAACCACGATATAATTTATCTATTAACGGATTCCGTCCCTGAAACACGCACCTGTGAGCAATGCGTCATGATCATATCTAAGTTCCATTAATCATGCAGGTCGGTATTGGGCTCGTAACCTAATCCATGATCGAGCTGGTTCCTTCCAATTATCAATGTACCTGGGTAGTCCTTTCAATATATAATCGACCAACTTCCTTAGGCATGACCGTGCATAAAGTATATTTCAGCAAGTATATTTAATTCCATGCCAAGTAAATGAATGTTTTCACAATGAGATATTCGAAATATAAAATAAATTCAAGTAATCTTGAATATAGTTGCAGGACACCTAATTCCAACACGCTAGGTGCCGTGTGCGGCAAGTCTATGCATGATCATCCACGTCTGACATGCGTGAGTGCCCTGTAGATACGAATCCATCGATTTGATGTTCCTGTATGTTTGAAAACAAGGATCTGATGTTTGTACGTTTGAGTAAGTTGATCTAACGTCTGTAAAAGATGTTGGTTTCTTTGTTCGAAAAGAAGCAGGCAGCCCGATGTACTCGCCTATCACCATAGCTGGTGCGCGCGTACCGCAACTAGAAGATGCATGGTATGGTCGTGCTTCTACGTACTTTCTTGGACCGATCGGACGACTGGTAGACGGTACATAGTAATTGTTCAATCGTGTCAGCTGTCAGGCATGATGCATGATGCGCATCCAGCTGAGACGAGTCAGCTTGATAGACCCGATTCGCATGTGTACAATAATTACCCTGTTTCGCACGGAAAGATTCCGCGGCAGCTTGATGGACCTGATTCATTATCGCGTTTGTTCAGTGGGGTCTTCCTTGCGATGGGATGATCTACTTATCACCAGCTCGTGATTATAGTAAGTTGAGAGAGTTTGTTGGTTTACAAAGATGGTTAGGAAGTTAGATGTGTGGAGTGTTGTTCGCTTGTATTAACAGTTCTTGTCTGATTTTTATTACAGTAATTTTATTCCCACAAAGGAGGCGGCAGCTTAGCCTTTGTGTAGGTTAATACATGCAACATTTTATTACTTTCTTAAAATTTAGGTTTTATAGAAAAATACATCATGGGTCACATATAGTTGATACATAAATCAACCTTTAAAAAGAGAGAACACATGAAGTGGCTATGCACTAACGTGCTATCCTAAAACTAAAAAGCAACTACACTAGTAGCTGTATTTATCCCATGAACCCTTCTTTAGCCGATTTGATCCAATAGCCAAATCCTCGCGCTTTTGTGATAGTTGTAAGAAAGACCACATACGAGTCTAATGTGGCCAACAGAATTACCTTCATAAAAGATAATAATTCATATTGAAAGATATAATAACTTCTAGTATTTCATATGGCCCAAAGTAAATAATAGATACCAACTCGGACGTGCACTTTATTATTTTTCCTAACCCCTGCTAGCTAATTCCAAACAAATTTGTGATGTTAGTGGGAAGGATAATATTAAATGCCATATAAACAATTCGCCATACTTTTTTTTTGCTTAAGTACATTCAATGAATACTTGTTATATTGATTCATTTTGATCACAAAAACACGTTTTACTTCCTTGAAAATTCCTTTTAGCAAGATTATTTTTTGTAAGAATTTCTTTTTGCTATAAGAACCACATAAAATTCTTATCTTAAGTGGTACTTTCATTTTTCCAAAATATTTACAAAGGAATCTTGTGTGATCATTCATGTAACCTAGATACAGTAATTGGTCCGTAAAATTACCGGATGATGATAGCTTCCAACGAAAAACATATGGTATGTAGGAAAATGAATACGCATAGAACAAGTGCATAAATGAATCATCTTTTCTCTTTATTACCCGTTAGCGCTAGCCTAAAACCTATGTTTAGAGGCGCTTGAGACATAACATTAGCGACAAAACATGTTTAGTGTGCATTAAGTTGTATAAAGATGGATACTATTGACAAAGAGGTGTGCCTCCTAACCACGTATCTTCCCAAAAACGAGTGTTCTGACCATTTCCTATGATGAAAGAACCTCGTTCAAAGAACTCATCTTTAATTTTTGGTAGACATTTCCAAAAGGGGAGTCCAAGGACTTCATCTTCACTTAAGACAAAGGCTTTGTATGTTATTGTGTACTAACTCATGGCCATACCCCTTATTCCGTTAAGAGTTTATAAAGCCATTTGCTCAATAAACACTTACTTTTAATCTCTTAAACTTTCACTCCATGTCGCCATTCTCTAAAAATGTTGTTTCATGGTGCTAATGCTTTTTTGATTGGGATCCCTACAGCCGAGGACTTGTTGAGGATTGATGGTATGCAGATGAGTGTGCCCAAGATAAATGCACAGGCGCTAGTTACTTCATGGGCACATCAAGATGTCACCCCGGAGTTTGTTATGGAGCCAGTGTGGGTGCATGTCGATGGTGTACCGGACTCCGTGCGACACTTCTTGGATCTATGGGATGTAGGCACCCTTATTGGCTCCACTCTTGATGTGGATTTGTATACACTTCGGAGCCAGGATATTGTTCGGATTCAGGTGGCCATGAGAGATGTAGCCGCTTTGGAGAAAGTTGGGTCTGGGGGCAAACCGCCATGCTTAGTGGTGGTGGCTCTTTTGCACCTTAATGGCTACAGGTTTCGGTTCCGGCGTGAGGCGGGTGGGTATAAGCCAGACCCTCGGTTTCGGCCTTTCTTCTGGAAGAATGATGAGGAGGATGATGCTTCCCACGGTTTTGAGGATGAGAGACTCGGATGATTCTGCGGCGGATGTTGCACCGGAGACAGCACACATGGATGTCGATGGTCACCCTCCTACACCCTTCTGGAGCAGCAGCGGCACCGGTTACTCAGGTGGCTTTGACCCCTTTTAACCACTCGCCGATGACAGACAGGGGGCGGGAGATTTTGGCTCACGCCAGGTCTGAGTCGCCTCATCTTGTCGCATCCCCTCCAACTGCGTCCAGGGCTTCTTCGCCGTCTCGGGTTCAGACCTTTATGCAAGGGCGGACTCGTCCTTCTTCTTCGTCCACGTCGTAGTCTACACCGCCGAGTAGGTCTCACTTTGTACCCACTCCGTCTTCTACTACAACACAGACGGAGGGGGTGCAAGGTCGCCATATGCCGCCTACGACGGAGGTGCAGCCGGTGACGGTGACTTCTTCTCCTTCGATGTCCAGGGAGGGACAGGGACCGAGGTTGCAGCAGCCCGCGACGACACCTTCGGGGCAGCAGCAGCAGCCGGCGATGACACCTACGGGGCAGCAGCAGCCGACCACCGTACCTTTCGGGCTGAAGCAGCCGGCCAAGGCGCCTATGGGGCTGCAGCAGCCGGCCTCAGTGCTGTCAGGGCTGCAGCAGCCGGTCAAGACGCATACGGAGGCACAATTGCCGGCCTCGGCGATGCCGCCTCCACACGCTAACCCACGGCGCAGCGAGGAGCGGCCGGCGGGGGCAGCCGGCCCCGTTGCCCCATCCTCCTCAGGCGGAGGGCCATGCAGGGATGGGGAGGAGCCCCATGAGCCCATCGTCCACGCCCTATTCGCCTAGGGGGGCATCTACGTCGCGGTCGGGAACGATGCAGGGGGCTACACCGCCATCTACCCCTGCATCGGCACCGTCTTCACCAGCCTCGGCGCCAGCCTCGGTACCGTCTTCACCACGCTCGAGTTCTCCCGCGCTAGCCTCCACCTTGCAACAGTTTCGTCCCACTAGTCCCCCACCCGTTGCTCAGCCGACGGTGAGGAGGAGTGGGAGGTATGCACTTGCGGAGGATGGGCGGGGGCCCACGGAAGAGGACGTCATGAAGAGAGCCATGTGGTGCAAGGCCGAGAAGAACCTCGACACGGCAGGTACTAAACAATCAGTCAAGTCTTTTACTTCTTTTTCAGATTCTCGTATTTCTTCAAATTTGAGTAGTCTAGGTGTTTCGTTGGGTAGTCGGTCTGATGAGATTTCGGTTTCGGCTAATGTGTTGAGACATACGGAGCTTGACCGTTTAACGATTGTTCCGAATGGCTCCACTGGGCTTGAAACTACCATAATAGACGATGATGAAGAGGATGACATTCTAGATGGTCAGCTTCTCTCGGATATAATTGGTAATATTACAGAAAAGTCGATTTATAACACTCGGACCTTAGTTCAGTTTATGCTCTAAAAGCATCTGCACGTGGTTCTCGATCGTCGGCTGGAAAGAAATCTCGTAGATATGACAAGGATACTAAATCTAAAATAGTTTCATGATGAATGACATGTTTCGGAATAGCAGAGGTCTTGGTGACTTGGCTAAACATTCTCACGTTGCTGATTGTTGTAGAGATTATGATTTAGATTTTATTGCTATATCGGAGACGGGTAGACGGAATTTCTCACAAAGTTTTCCCGACCGATTATCAGGCGGGATTAACTTTTAGTGGTTTTCTCGCCCGCCTCGTGGTAGGTCCGGGGGCATTTTATTTGGCGTCCGCATAGACACCATGACTGTCTTAGCTAGTTCTGATGGAGAGTATCACATTAAGCTTGACATTCAGAATAAAGCTGACATTTTCATTTGGAGTCTGGTTGCTGTGTATGGTGCCGCCCAAGACTCTTTTAAGGCTGACTTTTTACGTGAGTTGGTAAATGTTGCAAAAGATAATCCCCATCCGATTTTGATCGGAGGGGATTTCAATTTGCTGAGAATTCCTCACGAGAAAAGTAAAGTCATTTTCAATGGATATTGGCTTTTCTTGTTTAATGCTTTCACTGATAGCCTAGACTTAAGAGAGGTGTTTATGTCCGGTCGACAGTTTACTTTGGCCAACAGCTTGCCTGAACCCACATACGAAAAACTAGATCGCGTGTTGATGGATACCGAATGGGAAGATAAATACCCTATGGTATCGGTCCGTGCACTAGAACGTATTGAAAAATTGTCTGACCATGCTCCTGTCCTCCTAACTACTGGGAATCCCCGACATGTTTGTAAACGGCCGTTCAAATTTGAACTTGGCTGGCTACATCGAGAGGGGTTTCATGAGATGGTTAAGACGGTTTGGGAGAGACCGGTCGAGGGTAGCACTCCAATTTTCAGATGGAATAATAAGATGTGGGCAATGCGCAAACATCTCTCTAGTTGGACTCCCCATATGGCTAGTATTCTTAAAAAAGAGAAGGCTCGCTTATCAACTATGATTGATGAGCTAGAGGCTATAGCGGAGGTAAGACCGATGTCCCCGTAAGAGATTGAACTTAAGAATCAGTCCAATGCAGATAGCGAGTCTTCTTCACGAAGAGGAACTCAAATGGTATCAGCGTTCCAAAGCTCAATTCACATTGGAAGAAGATTCAAATACGCGATATTTCCATGGCTTGGCCAATGGAGACATCGGAAAAAATGTATTCACTCTCTCACTCAAGATGAAGGGTTGATTGAAGGCCATGAGCAACTCAAATCCTACATTACTAATTATTATAAAGGTATGTTTGGTCCTCCGGAGGAAAGTTTCTTTTCTCTAAACGAGGACTTAACGGATGACATACCCCAAGATTCTATGGAAGAAAATGGCCTACTAACCGCACATTCTTCTGAGGAAGAGGTTCAGAAGGCAATTTTCAAATGGAATGCAACAAAGCACCAGGTCCAGATTGTTTTCCAGCGAAGTTTTATCAAATTTTCTAGGATACTATTAAACCAGAACTGCTAGATTTGTTCAGTGCTCTGCACATAGGATAACTAGAATTATTTCGTCTAAATTTTGGTGAAGTAATTTTGTTACCGAAATTTAATGAGGCAGAAAGGATTCAACAATATAGACCTATTTTCCTCTTAAACGTAAGTTTCAAAATTTTCATGAAAGTGGTCACCATTAGACTTAATACGGTTGCAGATCATGTGTTTTTCAGCCGTCACAGACCGCTTTCTTGCAAGGAAGAAATATCCTGGATGGAGTGGCGGTTTTGCATGAGACGGTACATGAGATGCATACTAAGAAACTTAATGGGATTATTTTAAAATTAGATTTTGAAAAGGCGTATGATAAGGTCAAGTGGTCTTTCCTACATCAGACGCTCAGGATGAAAGGTTTTTCTCCATAGTAGCGTGCTCTAATAAATGATTTTGTGTATGGAGGTAGTGTGGAAATCCGGGTTAATGATGACACCAGCCACTATTTCCAAACACGAAAAGGGTTACGCCAAGGGGATCCGTTATCACCAATATTGTTTAATATTGTAGCGGATATGCTGGCGATACTCATAGAGCGGGCCAAGTCTGATGGTCAAATTGAAGGTGTGATTTCACATCTGGTTGATGGTGGTTTATCTATCCTTCAATATACCGATGATACAATTCTATTTATGGATCACGGTCTCGAAAAAGCTCACAATCTGAAATTAATTTTGGCGGCTTTCGAGCAGTTGTCAAGATTAAAAATCAATTTCCATAAAAGTGAATTGTTCTATTTCGGTGATGCCCAAAATGATACGAATCTGTAGTTGTGGGCAAGGCCAATTTTCTATTCGCTATTTGGGTATTCTGATTCATTATCGGAGACTCACAATCGGTGAATGGAAAATAGTGAAAGAAAGATTACAAAAACGTCTTAGTAGTTGGAAGGGTAAATTGTTGTCCCTGGGGGAAAGATTGGTACTCATTAATTCAGTACTGACAAATATGGTACTGTATATGTTATCATTCTTCCTAGTGCCAAAAGAAGTTCTGCATAAACTCGATAATTATCGATCCAGATTCTTTTGGCAAGGAGACAGCGAGAAAAATAAATATCGACTGGTTAAATGGAGTATAGTTTGTAGTCCCAAAGATCAAGGTGTGCTTGGAGTTCATGACCTGGAGGTCAAGAATTCAGCACTACTAGGTAAATGGTTGTTTAAGCTTCTTACCGAAGATGGGATTTGGCAAAGTATTCTTCGCAGAAAATATATCGGCTCGAAGACATTATCCCAAGTGGTTTGGAAACCTGCGGATTCGCACTTCTGGGCTGGTCTCATGGCGACAAAAAAATTCTTTTTTCGCCATGGTTTTTTCTCGATCAAGAATGGAGCACAGATACGGTTCTGGGAAGATGTTTGGTTAGACAATGCACCCTTAAGTGAATAGTATTCTGCTTTGTATAGTATTGTTCGTCGCAAAGGAGATACCCTTGTCACAGTATTGGCTACCTCACCTCCAAATGTGACGTTCAGACGGGTCTTGCTTGGGCAAAGGCTATTGGCATGGAATTCAATAATTCACCGGCTGGGAGATATTCAACTATCGTCTGAACCGGACGAATTTAGATGGAATCTTCATGTAGATGGCACTTTCTCGGTAAAATCATTGTACAATTCGATCCTTCATTCTGACATACCAGTTGATAATAAGAAAAAAATTTGGAAGATGAAGATATTATTAAAAATAAAAAGTTTGGATGGTATCTTCGTCGAGGAGTTATCCTCACCAAAGATAATCTTGTTAAGCGGAATTGGCACGGAAGTACACGGTGTGTTTTTTGTCATCATGATGAAACTATTAAACACCTATTCTTCCAGTGTCAATTGCGAGATCTATATGGTCAGTCATCCAAGTAGCGTCTATCATGTATCATCCGACTAGTGTGGTCAATGTCTTTGGAAATTGGCTTCATGGTATTGATTCAAGGTTTAACTTGCTTCTTAGGGTGGAGACGCTAGCAGTTATCTGGGCGCTTTGACTAAGTAGAAATGACAAGATTTTTAAGGATAAAAAGTGCTCCTTTTTGCAGGTCATCTATAGATGTACATGTATTCTCGAGTGGAGAACCGAGACCTATTTACGGAGGTCTGTACACGGTTGGAGGCTACGGCGAGTGATACTTTTTCCCTACATTGATAGCAGCATAGTCTACGGATTGAAGCCCCACCCACACCTTAGGTCATATGATTCATCGCTTCGATATGTATTTCGTCTTGTTTTTTTCCATCTTTTGACCTGAGAAACATAAACGGTTGTATGCATCCTAATTATGCCTAATTATGCAGACGCTGAGGCTGGATGTAATTACTTTTTAAAATAATAAAACATATAAACTCCTAGTAATAAAAAGTAGCCACTATTGGCTACTGCAGCGTTGCGCATCCGGTGCCGGTTGCGGCGCCGACCGACCCAGCGGAGTGGATAGCTACAAGCAGGACATATAGACTCCTAGTACATGTACATCACATTCAAAAATTCAGTGCTTTGTTTTTCCTTCGTTCTGAATGGTCAGCAGAACGAAGATATCACTGTCCTGAATCCTCATTATCATGCGCTAGCTGCTGCGTCTCGGTAGTGGTTGGAGGGTGAGCAAAAAGGGACTAAAGAGAGGCATGGAAGCATGATGCGACGCAACGATCGATCGGGTCGATCATCGTCTATAAAAATGGCTCGAGCCAAGACTCCAAACCCTAGGCCCCTTCCGCCGCCGCCGCCGCCGGGCAAAGCCCGTGGGGCGTGGCGGCGGCCCTCCCTCGTGACGCAGCGGGGACGGCGGCCATGGAGCCTTCACGACGCGGCGGCGGCGACCCTTCCCCCTCCCGGATGGTTGGGCGGGTCGGACGGGGATGGACGGACGGTGGCCCTCTCGCCTCCCGCAGATGGACGGGGACGGTGGCTAGTTTGTTCTGCGGCCTCCCCGCCTCCCAGTGGCGAATCCAGGATTTCACGCTAGGGTGGGACAACCAGGCATAATTTGTTTCTCAATACCACAACCATAATATGCCATGCCAATATACATGCATAAAATTCAAAAATTCGGAGCACAAATATTTAAACTAATATATCAAAATTGTATTTATTGCGTTGAATAAGTTTCTATGTTCAGTGATTAATAATGAATCGGTAGCAACAATTCTGCGACGAAAAAAACTATTCAATAAAGAATAACTACAGAAGAAAACAATATCTGGATGTAGTACCTCACCTGTTCGAAGAGAGTCACAAAGCTGCCATGAAACATTAAACCTAACCTGTAGGTCTCCGTTGACTGCAGACCGCGTCTGTCTTGCCCGCGCAATTAATCAGATCAACAATAAGGGCTCCCCTGTGCCTAGCGATAGAGATACGGAGTATTATATTTCAGAGAAGGGGGGATCTAGATGGATCGGAAGGTTCGGGGAAGCAAGATGGACGACAAATGAGAAATTGTAGAAGGAAAACTTGCAGCGCTCATTCTGATGATATTCGTGTTGCATAGTCTGAGCCAAACTTTTTTCCAGATTATATGTATACGGGCTAGTGGGCTGATTTCTTAGGGTGGGGCGTGCCCCACCCATACACCCTGTTGGCTCCGCCCATGCCGCCTCCCATCGGCGGCAAGCCGGTGGTGGCTGGTGGTGGCGGACAGCGCCATACCCTCCGCCTCGCGCCGGTGCGGGGCGATGATCTTGGGCTTCTCCCGCGGTACGAGGTCGCCCGGGGCAGCAGCCTTGGGTTCGACGGTGGAGGTGGCCTTCTTCTTCGCTGGAGGAGGTCGGTTGGTTGCTGGGGTGGCGGATCATGAAATCCCTTTACCCCGGCGAGGAAGATCTAGTCGACGACGAGCTAGCGGCGAAGGAGCCACCGGTGAACACCGTGCCTTGACTTCGTTCTTGGCGCATGATGGCGGCGGCTATTGGCGTCGTTCCCCTGCGAAGGCATCATCTTTGTTGGCCTCTCCATTTGTTCTCGCCGAGTTGGGGACCCGCGGCTGTCGGTGAAAACCGTGTCAAGATTGGCGGGCGATGGTGGCGTTATGCGTCGCTTCCTTCCTGAAGGCATCGTTGTCGCAGTCCGCGGGAACTCACTCGTGCTGCTCCGGGGAAACTCTAGATCCAGCCAGGATCGGACGATGACGGCGCTCCTTGCGTCGTGCTACCTCTTGAGGCATCGTTTTTGGAGCAGCGAATGGATGGAGGTGGTTTTTGGTGGAGTGGTGTTCATCTACCACGCTGTCATCGATGATTCTTAGCGGCGTGGAGCTGTGGGGTTTCGAAGACGGGCGAGGACTGCTGGACGCGGGCAGGATGGTGAAGCTGTTTGGTGTTATGGTGACATCGACGGCAGGCCTGGCACGGTAAATGCGTTGATCTCGCTTGGAGATGGGTTCGAGATAGATGGCGGTTGCGAATTCTGCGACGTGTGCAATAGCACACCCTCAGGGTTTTGCTTTTTAGATGATGTGGGTTGGTGTACCGTCAGGGAGTATGGCCTTGTTCATGGTCCCCCTTCATCTTGGGTATAGCATGTTGTCGCTAGGAAGGAGGCTTCGAGTTGATTTTTGTATTCCCCTTGTAAAACATTGCGAATAATTTAATAAACAAGAAAGTTGTGTGTATCCTTTGGATGTAGAGGCTGGAGCTATGCTCCTTGATAAAAAAAAAATAGTATTACAGATTGCAGGTCAGGTTACTAGCAGCAAGCTGCTGACTCCAACGCCAAGCTCAAACCTTTTATAACACGAGGCTCAAACTTTGAGCTGCACAATACATAAACTATACTAAGGTTTTCCAGGTTTTATAGAAACGCCCATCACGGCTCCATTTCTTGTTCGGTAGCGGCATATAATAGTCGCTAGTAGCACTGTGTCACTGTGTGCATGTCAAGCGTATCTCATCATAGTATGGCTGGCCAGGCTTCTTTAGCGGCCACGACGCGCTGCTTGGCCGACGATCGGTTGTCCACGCCCGTGTCGTACAGCTGCGCCTGCCTTCTCTACTGTGCGATCCGTACCTTTTCCCTGCTCTTTCACAGCCACTGAACTATAGTACATTTCATCTTTTGCAACCAATTTATGTTGATGCCGGTGGGAGTTGGTGCAGTCGTTTGTAGATGATCGAGCGTTTTAGTCTGCGATGTGTTGCCAACTTAATTAATTTTCCATGATTCTGCGATTTTTTTTTCGAAATAAGAGTTCAATCCCGGCTTCTGCATCATGATGATGCACACGATCTTTTATTAAAAAGCAGTAGTATAAAGTCTTACATGATTCGCATCTCAATCATCGCCTACAGTTGATACAAAAATCAACCAACGGAACCAAAAGAACATCATAAAACTACACATCATTGTAGCCTCCTACTATGCCGCCTGCCAGCCTGGCACAAGATATCCTGAGCGACCGTCTGGAGCTGTGTGCATCCAGAAACCATGGACTCCCGTAGTCCCTCCGGTGAAAGGAGAGCTCATAACTGAACCCAGTGAGCCATCATATGAATAACCTGCAAGTAGTGAAAAGATTGTTTTTTGTTAAAGATAAGATCATTTCTTGCCCTCCAAATAGACCAACATAAAGCAGAAACCCAACACGGATGAAAGTTTTAGATTGTCTATCTACCCCATTTAACCAATTTCCAAACATATTTGTAATATTGGTTGGAGATGGAAGATCAAACGTGAAATTAACCGTACGCCAAAGAAGTTTGGCTAATGGACACTCAATGAAAAGATGTTCGACGGTTTACTGTTCTCCACAGAAAACACACTTCATACATCCATTCCAATTCCGTTTAGCTAATTTATCTTTAGTTAATAGTACCTTGTAACTAAGGAACCACATAAAAATTCGTATTTTTAAAGGGACTTTAACTTTCCACAAATATTTTCTCAAGTATGGGGTATTGTTGTGGATATACTTCATAGGTATACCATCGACATGGTCCGATTCCGGCAAGCCCGGGTGGACCACAGATGGTGGTGATGGCATATGGCCCACCGGGCAGCCCAGTTGTTGTTGATCAAGATGGAAGATGTCCAACCCAGGAACAAGGAGCCGGATCCGAACCGCCCTATGTAGGTAGCCGGATCTGAACCGCCCTACGAAGGTAGCCGGATCCGAACCGCCTTACAGAGGTACCCGGATCCTAACCGCCCTAGGAAGGTAGCCGGATCCGAACCGCCTTACAGAGGTACCCGGATCCGAACCGACCTACAGAGGTACCCGGATCCGAAGAGGTCTATGCCAGGAGTCAGATCCGTGAAGGCCCATGAAGAACCCGGATCCAGTACGACGTAGATGGAAGGCAGATCCTTGACGTACACGGCAAGACATTGTACCGTAGTTAGGCAACCTGTAATCCGGCTAGGACTCTTCATGTAAACCTTAGATCCGGGCGCCTATATAAGCCGGATCCCGGGAGCCGTGAGGGCAGATCTCGAGCTAGAAGCGAGACAACCACAACTCATTGTAACAACGCGAAAGCGCCCTGATAATTCCAGACAAGCAGCAGTAGGCCCTGTCATCGTGCAGGTGTTCCGAAGCTGGGTAACTCGCGTACCACCGTCCCGTGTGCACTCCGCCCTATGGCCCCTACTTCTTCTCCCCCTCGTGAGGATCCCTCCTCCGAGGTATTGTCGATTAGGCAACGACAGTTGGCGCCCACCGTGGGGCCTGCGGCGTCTGGAGGCCGGAACCGGGCGGGTTCCACATCTTCATCTGCGAGACCGTTGATTTCGACGGAATCGCACTGGTAAGTAATGTAGCTACGACCGCCGCCGAGCAGGACGCAGCTGCAAAGATCCGATCCGAGTCGCTGGAGCTTTCCACGGAAGAATCCGCCTTAGACCTGGAAATTTCAAATTCTGGTTTTGGTTGCCGGATCCGCGCCTACGTTTTTGGTAGTCGGATCCGCACCTATATTTTTGGTTGCCGGATCTGCGCCTACGTTTTTGGTAGTTGGATCCGCACCTATATATTTTGGTAGCCGGATCCATACCTATTTTTGGTAGTCGGATCCGCACCTATATTTTGGTAGCCGGATCCATACCTATTTTGGTAGTCGAATCCGCACCTATATTTTGGTAGCTGGATCCATACCTATTTTTGTAGTCGGATCCGCACGTATATTTTTTAGCCGGATCCATACCAAAATTTTGGTAGGTGGATCCGCACCTAAATTTCTGGAAGTCGGATCCACACCTAAATTTTGGTAGGTGGACCACTACGACAATCAATCTCGCACCGGCTCGACGGAACGCCAAAGAAAAACCGCCACGACCGACGTTGATTCCGCTCCAAACAGCTAAGTCCCTATTTATGTTTAATATTTTAAAATTTTACGATCATGAGATTAAGATTGGTTCACTCATATCCTGAGTCTTTTACCGCTTTCACTGTTGGTCATATCTTTCCCACGATTTGCCTCGCGCTCGTGAAAAACTTTGTACTGTTTTTGCCGCCTAAGGCTCCAGTACGCTGTAAAAATTCCGCTTTTGGGCGTTAGCTTAAGTTTTCTGGCCTACACGTTTTCTGTTGTTTTATGTGTGGATTCCTTAGTAGTGACATCTCGGTACTTAAAGCCGGCCTCTGTTTCTGAGGTTCTTGATTGTTTCGCTATTAAGCGCTATCGCCTCGACGGATGTTCTGTGTTTAAAGTTTGTCGTCTCACAAAAAGTCAAGCATATAAACCAGAAGAACGGATAAACCAGCACTTGCTTAAAACATATAAATTACATTAACTGTTCAAGATAGTCGAGTTTTTTCCGCCTTGATAGTTTTATGTTGTTCAACTTCTGCATAGTTTCAGCTTTAAAACATTTGTTCAAAGGCCGTTTTTGTTCCGCCTTACATTTGTTCGTTGAACATGATCAAAGAAACAATTTAATACAAATATGTTTTTATGTTTATGTATCAGGTACATGACACTTGGACGTACAACAGTCCTCGATTTAAGGTGTTTTCAAGCAGATATAGCACCACGCAAAGCCCCAGGGGAAGCTAGCCGGATCCAATGAGAGAAGGTTAGGTGGATCCATGGCATGCACATCTGGAAAAGCAACTTGAGTCTTGATTCCGCTATGCTTAGCCGGAACCAACCCTCGGGGGCTGCGATTTGATCTTAGGTGAAAAGTGTGTTTCCTTTTGGGTATCAGTGCTGGAAATTTTCGCCTAGATGCTTGGGATTTACGCTATTCCTAAGTCACATATAAAGATGAAGCTACTCTAAGAGCTTCAAGCCTGATTTTCAAGTAAATTCACCTTGGCGCTCGGGGGCTACATCGATGAAGTTCTCTTTGGAACAACAAGCCGAAAAATTTCCACCTTGACGCTTGGGGGCTAAGTTTCTGAGCATCGAGTCTCCTTGGAGCAAGCCGACTCAACGCTCGGGGGCTACATACATATGGTTATGTCAAGAAAATTTTCAAAGATGGCGAAAATCTGGCTAAACTAGTCGGATCCGCACCTAATTTTTGGTAGCCGGATCCGCACCTCAATTTTTGGTAGCCGGATCCGCACTTAATTTTTGGTAGCCGGATCCGCACCTAATTTTTGGTAGCCGGATCCACACTTAATTTTTGGTAGCCGGATCCGCACTTAATTTTGGTAGCCGGATCCGCACCTAATTTTCGGTAGCCGGATCCGCACCTCAATTTTTGGTAGCCGGATCCGCACCTCAATTTTTGGGTAGTCGGATCCACCCCTATATTTTGGCTAGTCAGATCCGAACCTACATTTGGCTAGTCGGATCCATACCGAAGATTACGTTGGATGGTGTCTCCGAAGAATCTGACCATTGGATCATGAAGTTTCCGACCAATACTTGGTTTGAGATATGAAGTTTGGAGTCCTTCAAGATTCTCTATTATTCGTTCCAGACAAAGGATGAAGATACATGCGCAAGCCGAGCTGGATGGAAGAACGGTGAATCTTGGAGAACTCCGGGGGCTACTGTTGTGGATATACTTCATAGGTATACCATCGACATGGTCCGATTCCGGCAAGCCCGGGTGGCCCACAGATGGTGGTGATGGCATATGGCCCACCGGGCAGCCCAGTTGTTCTTGATCAACATGGAAGATGTCCAACCCAGGAACAAGGAGCCGGATCCGAACCGCCCTATGTAGGTAGCCGGATCTGAACCGCCCTACGAAGGTAGCCGGATCCGAACCGCCTTACAGTGGTACCCGGATCCTAACCGCCCTAGGAAGGTAGCCGGATCCGAACCGCCTTACAGAGGTACCCGGATCCGAACCGACCTACAGAGGTACCCGGATCCGAAGAGGTCTATGCCAGGAGTCAGATCCGTGAAGGCCCATGAAGAACCCGGATCCAGTACGACGTAGATGGAAGGCAGATCCTTGACGTACACGGCAAGACATTGTACCGTAGTTAGGCAACCTGTAATCCGGCTAGGACTCTCCATGTAAACCCTAGATCCGGGCGCCTATATAAGCCGGATCCCGGGAGCCCTGAGGGCAGATCTCGAGCTAGAAGCGAGACAACCACAACTCATTGTAACAACGCGAAAGCGCCCAGATAATTCCAGACAAGCAGCAGTAGACCCTGTCATCGTGCAGGTGTTCCGAAGCTGGGTAACTCGCGTACCACCGTCCCGTGTGCACTCCGCCCTATGGCCCCTACTTCTTCTCCCCCTCGTGAGGATCCCTCCTCCGAGGTATTGTCGATTAGGCAACGACAGGTATGATCACTCATAAGATCTTCATACATAGATTTTACCGTAAATTTACCATTGGTTGTCAATTCCCAAACAAAACGATCCTGCTCATCATTTAAATTTACCGTCATTAGTTTTCGGCATAATTGCAACCATAAAGTCCATCTGTTTCCCAATAACGCCCGTCTGAAACTAATATTCAGTGGGGTTTGAGCTAACACATGAGCTTGAAGGGATTCGTAGCATAGAAAACAAAAAATTTCCTACCGCGAGAACGCAATCCAAGCCAAGATGCAATCTAGAAGACGGGAGCAACGAGGGGATGAACGAGACTAACCCTTGAAGATTTCCAAATCCTACAAGAGGAGGCTCTCGTTGCTGCGGTAGACGATCACTTGCCGCTTTCAAAAGCGCGTAGAAGATCTTGACGGTGCCACAATCGGGCAGCACCTCCGTACTCGGTCACACGATCGGTGTTGATGAAGACGACGTCCTTCTCCCCGTTCCAGTGGGCAGCGGAAGTAGTAGATCTTCCTCCGAATCCCGGCAGCACGACGGCGTGGTGGCGGTGGTGGTGGAGAACTCCGGCAGGGCTTCGCCTAAGCGTATACGGGAGAGGTGGTGGAGGAGGAGAGGCTAGGGTTTGGGGAGAGGGGGTGACTAGGGCGCCGGCCATGGGCAGCCCTAGGTGATACGGCCAAGAGTGGCTGCCCCCTCCCTCTCCTCCTCATTATATAGGTGTAAATCCCCAAGAGTTGTAGTCCAAGTCTTCGAATAAGACCCCAACAACAAAACCTCCCATAGGTGGGAAACCTACTCAAAGAGGGAGTCCTATCCAAGGTGGGACTCCCACCTTTCCTTTAGGTGGGGTGGCCGGCCACCTATGGTGGAGTCCACCTGGGACTCCACCCTTTAGGGTTTGGCTGGTCATGCAAGGTGGAGTCCTTCCGGGACTCCACTTTCCATGGTGATTTCTTCCGGACTTTTCTAGAACTTTCTAGAACCTGCCATAAATGCACCAGATCATTTCCAAACTTGGAATATGACTTCCTATATATGGATCTTATTCTCCGGACCATTCCGGACCTCCTCGTGATGTCCTGGATCCCATCCGAGACTCCAAAGAAAACTTCGAACTCCAATCCTTATTCCATATCTACTTAAACGACATCAAACCTTAAGTGTGTCACCCTACGGTTCGTGAACTATGTAGGCATGGTTGAGACCTCTCTCCGACCAATAACCAATAGCGGGATCTGGAGATCCATAATGGCTCCCACATATTCAACGATGACTTAGTGATCGAATGAACCATTCACATACGATACCAATTCCCTTTGTCACGCGATATTTTACTTGTCCGAGGTTTGATCATCGGTATCTCTATACCTTGTTCAACCTCGTCTCCTGACAAGTACTCTTTACTCGTACCATGGTATGTGGTCTCTTATGAACCATTCATATGCTTGCAAGCTATTTAGACGACGTTCCACCGAGAGGGCCTATAGTATATCTATCCGTCATCGGGATGGACAAATCCCACTGTTGATCCATATGCCTCAACTCATACTTTCTGGATACTTAATCCCACCTTGATAACCACCCATTTACGCAGTGGCGTTTGATGTAATCAAAGTACCTTTCCGGTATAAGTGATTTACATGATCTCATGGTCGAAAGGACTAGGTAACTATGTATCGAAAGCTTATAGCAAATAACTTAATGACGTGACCTTATGTTACACTTAATTGGGTGTGTCCATTATATCATTCACATAATGACATAACCTTGTTATTAATAACATCCAATGTTCATGATCATGAAACGATGATCATCTATTAATCAACAAGCTAGTTATACAAGAGGCTTACTAGGGACTCCTTGTTGTTTACATAACACACATGTATCAATGTTTCGGTTAATATAATTATAGCATGGTATGTAAACATTATCATAAACTCAAAGATATATTATAATAACCATTTTATTATTGCCTCTTGGGCATATTTTCAACAGTCTCCCACTTGCACTAGAGTCAATAATCTTGTTTACATTTGTAAAGATATAACACCTTGGCCTTCCGGTGCTTTATCATGTTTTGCTCACGGGAGAAGTTTTAGTCAACGGATCTGACATGTTCAGAAACGTATGTATTTTGCAATTCATTTGCGTCTCAACGCATCACTCATTTTGCAAATGAGTCGGCATTTAAAATATGTTTGATCTTCTGGTGGAACCTTAATTCCGCGGTCTGAAATATGTCACTAATATTGTCACACACAATATAGCTTCAAAATTCTGACACTATCGGAACTACACCAAGTTCTCAAAGAGCCTCTTGACTTAACATCCTCAGTCATTGTCAAAACAATGACATACTCTGCCTTCATTTGTAGAATCCGTCACAATATTTAGAATTTATCTAAATCTAGCATAGACAACTTCTAGCTCATTGTGCTACCTTTTAAAACAACACTTAGCCTAATTTGAGATTGAAATTTTATATGTGACAAAACCAATATCGGTGCAACATCTTACAGTGATTTGTTTGTCATTTCTCCATATAAAAACTATATATATATCCTTGGTTCTTCTAAAGTACTCAAGGATATTCTTACTGTCGTTCAATGATCATCACATGAATCATTCTGGTACATGCTCATAATACTTTAGAGCACAGGACATCTAATTATGTACATATATTATTCGTAATCTATAATCACTCATGTGTTTTTACTCATTGAGTGTCAGATACACTCAAGTCTTGTTAAACCTTCACATGACAAGAACATTTTATTAATATTTCTATATTGAACTATTTCAATATCCATTCTATGTACTTTGACTTAAACTTATTATGTGTTTCAATCTAACTTTATAGATCCTGACACTAAATTTGTTTCAGTCCATATCCTTTCATTGAAGTTAATTTCTCAATGAAATCTTTTAATCAAGTATATAATTACATCATTTATAACCAACTATATGTTATCTACATAAAGTATTATAAATATGTCTCAGCGCTCCCACTTAATTTCTTGCAAATGCAAGCCTCTTCATCGTCTCTGATGAAATCAAAAACTCTTTGACTATTTCATCTGGTGAAGATTCCAACTCCGCGATACTCACTTCATCCAATTGAAGTTCGTATACCTATCTAGTATTCCACGAACTAGCAAAACTCTTGGTTGTATCTTGTATACACCTTTAATACACACTTCCATTAAGTAATGTATTTTGCCATCCTACTAGCATATCTCATAAAAGAAATATGTAGCGATTACTACAATAATCCACATAGACTATAAGCATTGCTACGGAAGATCTAATCTTATCGTAGTCAACTCTTTAAACTTTGTGGTAAACAACTTTTCGACAAGTCGAGTTTATTCAAGGATATTACATCCAAGTCCATCAGTTTCATAGATCTATTTACTTTCAAAAAGTATTCATCTATCTTGGATTTCATGACGCATAGCCATTTTAACGGAGTCAGGGCCCATCATAACTTCTTTGTTTGTAGTTGGTTTATCATTGTTCAAAATCAATCCTTTGTCCACAAATCATTTATTTGATCACAAAGTAAACCATACCTACAAGGTTCAATATGTACTTCGATCTCCATGGCTAAAACACTTTTTAGTCATGGGAGCCATGATCGTTGTGGCCGCTTCCGGAACCAACTTCCGATGCTGCGCTACTCTGATCATTATGCTCAGGTTCATAAACCTTATCAAGTTCTATTGTCCTCCCACTCAAATACTTCGCTAGAAAACAATTTCTTGGAAATAAGCAAGTAACATTAACAAACACTTTTGTCTTTTACTTCATAGTGGGAAGAATTCCCAATTCTGGGATAACAACAAAGACATTCATCCGATTTTGGTTGTAAACTTATTTACATATGCTATGCATACCAAAAAATTTAAGAAATGACTATTAGGGTTCATACCCATGCCATAGCTCGTATGGTGTCATTTCAACGGATTATGATGATGCTCTATTCAGTGTAAAAGCGGTAGTCACTAAAGCATAATCCACAAAAATATAATGGCATCAATATTTTATCTCATCATTGACCCAACAAGGTTTGGATACATCTCTTGGATACTTCATCATCACTATGATACTCCAAGAAACGTGAGTTGTAGAACAATTTCATAACTCTCTTAGATGTTCGCAAAAACTCGTAATTCAAATATTTCCACCATGATCCAATCATAGATATTTGACTTTTCTATTACGATGATTTCCACTTCATGCTGAAATTTATTTGAATCCATTCAAATGTTTCAAACTTCTTCCTTATCGAATATATCCACATATATATACTCAATTCATTGTTGGAAGTTTTCATGAAGTAGAAGAATCTCCCACACACAACTTTGCCCAGTGAACCATATACATCATTATGTATGTTTCCACTAAGTTAGTTGCCCGTTCAACTCTTGGCCTATGAACGGTATTTCAGTCATTCTCTTTAGAAAAGATTTGCAAGCGCCAAACGATTCAAAAATCAAATGACTCCAAAAATCCATTTGCATGGAGTTCGTTCATGCGTTCCTTTCTAACATGACCTAAATGGCGGTTCCACAGATAAGTGGAATTCAAATCATTTTCCTTATGGCATTTTTAGCGTCAGTGTTATGTATATGTGTTTCACCATTAAGATTTATAATAACTTATCCATCGTACATGGAGTAATGTCATAATTTGAACAACTCATTGTTTTTATTTGACCAGAGCAAAATAACAATTATTAAGTTCTTTATTATAAATTCTAAGGGCTAGGTAGAATGCCAACGACAAATATAATAACACTTTATTATGTTCCAGACGTGCATTATTACCATATTCCTTATCGATCACTTAGGCCATCGTATTCTTGTATTGCGTTGTACTTGTATGACATCTCATACCAACCAATCTGGTACAAATACCCAAGAACTTCATTATGTGACCAAACAAGGAATACATCCATAACATGTATATCATTTATATACACCTGAGCTAGACTTTCTAGTCTTTTCTTTCTTTCTGTCGATAATCTTTTGTAGTTTCTCTTTTAGCTTTCCTCATTATTCAGAAAAACACTTCAACATCAATAACTTCTAGGTTTGTTGGTCAAATACCAATAACCTTGAGGTTCTTACTTTGAAGTTGATCATCATATGACAAGTGTTCCGGATTTCACTATTAGTAACCTTTTAATATGATGAACAATTTCACTCATAATTTTATCCATCATATCATGACGAATTTTCGAGACCATGTCTGTACATGCTAGGCTCGTAAAGTTTAACCTCGGTATTCGCATGTGCAAATCTATAACACCCGATCATCACGAGATGCTTCGAAACGACGAGTCTTAGCAACGGTGCATACTAAGGACGATCACTTCATGGATATGCGAATATCGTTAGTGCCCCAATAGTTGGAGGATTGGGACGCTTTGCGTCTTCAACCTTCGTACATTCCCATAAAACTTATGAGTTTATGTAGTCTCACCAAAATATATTCTATCATCTTGCAATAAGGTCTTAGATATCCCATATATCTTATACCTTGATTATTTCTGAAAACTAAATTTTCAGCTCCTTACTTTTTCAAACAGATTTGAACTTCAAGTTTCATGGAGACAAGATAACTTTAGGTACTAATTGAAAACATAGCTCTTTGAATCAACAATGTGAGATTTACTAAAAGTTTGCAATAAGACTTAATCATTTCTTGATTCTTTAACAATACAGTACCAGTCCGTAAAGTTTCTTGTCAGATTTTTAACAGTATTTCTATCTCAATTACAAGACTAGCGCATGGTAGAAAACGGATGCCAATACTACAAAATTAATTCAAAATACTACTCAGACTATGTTTATGATAATTAGTTCATGTTTTAATCTAATTACTAATGAACTCCCACTTAATACAACATCCCTCATAGTTGTTAAGTGGTACACGATCCACATCCACTACACCAAAACCGATCATCACGTGAGATGATGTAGCTTCAATGGTGAACATCAACATGTTGATCATATAATCCATATGACTCGTGTTCAACCTTTCGGTTTCCGTTGTCCCGAGGCCATGTCTGTACATGCTAGGCTCGTCAAGCAAACCCAAGTATTCCGCGTGTGCAACATGGCTTACACCCATTGTATGTGAACGTTGAGTCTATCACATCCGATCATCACGAGATGCTTCGAAACGACGAACTGTGCAACGGTGCATACGAGGGGAAAACACTTTATTATCTTGATATTAATGTGAGGGATCATCTTATAATGCTACCGTCGCGTTCTAAGCAAAATAAGATGCATAAAGGATTAACATCACATGCAATTCATATGTGATATGATATGGCCCTTTAGTCTTTGCGCCTTCGATCTTCATCTCCAAAGCACGGACATGATCTCCATCATCAACGGGCATGATCTCCATCATCGTCGGCGTAGCGTCAAGGTCCATGGCGCCGTCTTCATGGTTGTTCACCTCATGTAGCAACTATTACAACTACTTTGAAATACTACTCAACATGAAATTTAAAGACAACCATAAGGCTCCTGCCGGTTGCCACAATACAATAATGATCATCTCATACATATTCATCATCACATCATGGCCATATCACATCACCAATCCCTGCAAAAACAAGTTAGACGTCTCTAATTTGGTTTGCATATTTTACGTGGTTTAGGATTTTCGAGTAAGATCCAATCTACCTACGAACATGAACCACAACGGTGATACTAGTGTTGTCAATAGAAAGAGTAAATTGAATCTTCACTATGGTGGGAGAGACAGACACCCGCAAAGCCACTTATGCAATACAAGTTGCATGTCGAACGTGGAGCAAGTCTCATGAACGCGGTCATGTAAAGTTAGCCCGAGCCGCTTCATCCCACCATGCCACAAAGATGCAAAGTACTCGAACTAAAGACAACAAAGCATCAACGTCCACAAAACAATTGTGTTCTACTCGTGCAACCATCTATGCATAGACACGGCTCGGATACCACTGAAGGGATTCGTAGCATAGAAAACAAAAAATTTCCTACCGCGAGAACGCAATCTAAGCCAAGATGCAATCTAGAAGACGGGAGAAACGAGGGGATGAACGAGACTAACCCTTGAGGATTTCCAAAGCCTACAAGAGGAGGCTCTCGTTTCTGCGGTAGACGATCACTTGCCGCTTTCAAAAGCGCGTATAAGATCTTGACGGTGCAACAATCGGGCAGCACCTCCGTACTCGGTCACACGTTCGGTGTTGATGAAGACGACGTCCTTCTCCCCGTTCCAGCGGGCAGCGGAAGTAGTAGATCCTCCTCGGAATCCCGGCAGCACGACGGCGTGGTGGCGGTGGTGGTGGAGAACTCCGGCAGGGCTTCGCCTAAGCGTATGCGGGAGAGGTGGTGGAGGAGGAGAGGCTAGGGTTTGGGGAGAGGGGGTGACTAGGGCGCCGGCCATGGGCAGCCCTAGGTGGTGCGGCTAAGAGTGGCTGCCCCCTCCCTCTCCTCCTCATTATATAGGTGGAAATCCCCAAGAGTTGTAGTCCAAGTCTTCGAATAAGACCCCAACAACAAAACCTCCCATAGGTGGGAAACCTACTCAAGGAGGGAGTCCTACCCAAGGTGGGACTCCCACCTTTCCTTTAGGTGGGGTGGCCGGCCACCTATGGTGGAGTCCACATGGGACTCCACCCTTTAGGGTTTGGCTGGTCATGCAAGGTGGAGTCCCTCCGGGACTCCACTTTCCATGGTGATTTCTTTCGGACTTTTCTAGAACTTTCTAGAACCTGCCATAAATGCACCAGATCATTTCCAAACTTGGAATATGACTTCCTATATATGAATCTTATTCTTCGGACCATTCCGGACCTCCTCGTGATGTCCTGGATCCCATCCGAGACTCCGAAGAAAACTTCGAACTCCATTCCTTATTCCATATCTACTTAAACGACATCAAACCTTAAGTGTGTCACCCTACGGTTCGTGAACTATGTAGACATGGTTGAGACCTCTCTCCGACCAATAACCTATAGCGGGATCTGGAGATCCATAATGGCTCCCACATATTCAACGATGACTTAGTGATTGAATGAACCATTCACATACGATACCAATTCCCTTTGTCACGCGATATTTTACTTGTCCGGGGTTTGATCATCGGTATCTCTATACCTTGTTCAACCTCGTCTCCTGACAAGTACTCTTTACTCGTACCGTGGTATGTGGTCTCTTATGAACCATTCATATGCTTGCAAGCTATTTAGACGACATTTCGCCGAGAGGTCCTATAGTATATCTATCCGTCATCGGGATGGACAAATCCCACTGTTGATCCATATGCCTCAACTCATACTTTCTAAATACTTAATCCCACCTTTATAACCACCCATTTACGCAGTGGCGTTTGATGTAATCAAAGTACCTTTCCGGTATAAGTGATTTACATGATCTCATGGTCGAAAGGACTAGGTAACTATGTATCGAAAGCTTATAGCAAATAACTTAATGACGTGACCTTATGTTACGCTTAATTGGGTGTGTCCATTATATCATTCACATAATGACATAACCTTGTTATTAATAACATCCAATGTTCATGATCATGAAACGATGATCATCTATTAATCAACAAGCTAGTTATACAAGAGGCTTACTAGGGACTCCTTGTTGTTTACATAACACACATGTATCAATGTTTCAGTTAATATAATTATAGCATGGTATGTAAACATTATCATAAACTCAAAGATATATTATAATAACCATTTTATTATTGCCTCTTGGGCATATTTCCAACAGAGCTACCGTTACATTTTTTGTGACACACAATATTATATAATGACGGATATTGATTTGCCAGAGGAGTTTTCCCTAACCAAACATCTTCCCAGAAACGAGTGCTCATACCATTTCCAACTTTAAAAAAGCCTCTATTAAAAAACTCTTCCTTCACTCGCATTAAGCCCTTCCAGAAAGAAGAATATGTGGGCTTGGGTTGTACTACCGATAGGGTTTTATGCCTTAAGTATTTATTATGTAACAATTCCTGCCACACCCGTCCTCATTAAGCAGCTTAAACAACCATTTACTTAATAAGCATTTGTTTTTGAGTTCGAGTACTTCAATACCTAAACCTCCTTGATCTTAATAAGCATTTATTTTTGAGTTCGAGTACTTCAATACCTAAACCTCCTTGATCTTTAGGTCGACAAACAATATTCCATTTTGTAAGCATTTTTTTTCTTCTTATTTTCATTAGATTGCCAGAAAAGCCTAGATCTATAGAAATCCAATCTTTTTCTTACCCCAATAGGTATCTCTAGAAAGAATAACATGAACATAGGTAAATTAGTGAAAACTGAATTAATAAGGACCAACTATCTCCATAAGATAATAATTTTCCTCTCCAGCATCCCAGTTTGCTTTCAAACCGTGTTTCAACTGGACACCAGTCAGAATTTTTCAGTTTTCTATAATGATTCTGCGATGAGTGAGTGAAAAAAGAGCTCGTATGCGCGAGGAGAGATTAAGCGAAACAAGTAGGTCCCAGTTTGAGCGGCTCAGCTCACTCAAGAATTATAGTAAGAGGAAGGCCGGCTGGGTTTAACTATTTTACTGGTCCATCCTTTTTGGTAGCGCCGAAGGCAGAGGCGCTATGCCACTGGTGTAGCGTCGAAGATACGGGCGCTACAACTCTTAACATCGTGGCATGACGGGCCCAGGTCGGGCCCTTCCTACGGTTATGTAACGCTGTTGGACCGAGCGCTATCCTTCCTAGCATAGTGCATTTGCCTTCAAAGCTATGTTTTGAATAAGTGATAACCAGCATGAGCCTGCCCTACCCGAGCCAGGGGCGGGCCCACTTCAAGTCTAGGGTATTCAGTTGAATACCCAAATAATTTGAACAATATATTGATATATATAAATGTTCTAGAGAATATATAAAAAGGAAAACAGTTCTATTATGACATGAGTGTTAAGTAGTGCAAATGGTTTGGTTGAACTATCTATTCAATGGGTCGTGAGTTCAACCCCCATTTATGCATTTTGTTGTTGGTTTTTTGCAAATAACTTCAGCGCATGTATTTTTGTTATAGTATAGTAAGGGAGGTGGCAATTTGGCTCATAGGAGCAAATGCTCTCATTATATAAAATAATTAAAAAACAATTTTAAAAATGTTAAAAAATTCTGATATAAATTTTTTTGTGTACATCGTGACATTCTATGTTAGTGCACAAATTTTCGCGGAGAAACAACATTTTATATGGCGTGTACAAAAAAGACAAAAAAAATTCCTGTACGTAATCGTGTTATAGCATCAAAACTTGTCTTTTTTATAGGAGCCACAATTGTTTTTAGTTTTTTTTGAAAAATTGTGTACCAACATAAAATGTTTAGATGTACATGTAAAAATTTAGTTTAGAATTTTTTAACACTTTAAAATGTGCATTCACATAATGGGAGCATATGCTCCTATGAGCCAAAGTGCATTTCCCCATAGTAAGATCATATAGTGTTTGTTCTACACTTACATTTCATGTTAACTTTAATTGCTAGAAATCGTAAGAATTTACACATTAGATACACTTATTTTTGGTAAATTCATATGTTTCTCAAGCACAAAATATCCTTCATTGTGAGGATTTCGCAAGAAAAATGAGATATGTGTGATCGTTACTCCATATACTCAAATCATTTTATAAACTTTGTTTCATATAATAATTAACTTTATAATTTTGAATACCCATAATCAAAATTCTGGGCCCGCCCCTGACCCGAGCTAGCCCGCACCTGATCGCCAAGAGTAGGGAGGTAGCGCCGCTCAAACCCCATCAACAAATCCTACAAATCTGAAGCAATCTTCCGTGGATTTATATCCCAATCCTTCCCACAAGGTATTCTCTTCTGATCCCATCCTTTTCATCCGAATAATCTTCATATTTGTGCAAGTTTGTGTGTAACCCTAGTTATAGATGGATTTGAATTTTGTATGGAAAATTGAAATTCTCTCACTAGTTCATATTATTTGTTTATTCCGACGGACATGACATAATACTCGAACTTGTCTCTGCAGAAAATTGACCCCTGAAGCTTTGGTCTTATGGGGCCTCCTTGGCTGCCATGTCGTACGATTAGCGGTACACACTGTACATCGAGACGCTATGACTCATCCCGTTCATCAAAATTGTGAGCCGGTCGACGACAAACCGCACTTGTCAACGGGTGGAGGCCGGAGACCCACACTTTCCACCTCAGGACCGGCGAGATGACCCCCTACTCTTCAGGATGTTACCATTATCATTTAACTTCCTATCGAGGGCGAGCCTCTTCGTATGGCTCTGATTTTGACGGTTCGCTCCAGCAACTGGAGGCACTTAATTATTGGTATGGCTCCTGATGCGGCTGAGTACAAGAGTAAAGATAGAGTCCCAACATGCGCTACTTACAAGTGGATTGTATACCACTTCACACATTGTCCTGTTGGAGATAATGAGGATCATATCAAGACATATACTCTATTATATGCATGGTATGTTATCTCAGCTAGGACCTCCTTTGCTGATGGCGGTGGCAAGACCACTCAATGGATGTGGGTGAAGGCGTTGACTGGCTTGGACCAAAAATGGAGTTGGGGTTTGGCGGCACTGCCTACTTGTAGTGATAGGTAATCAAGTGTTCATATTTACTTTGCTTCTACATTACCACTCCAAACTTGTCTTATCTTAACCTTGTTTGCCTTTATGTGTAGATGGAAAATGTTTGCCGTAGGATTGAATGGGACATTGGAATTTGTGGTGTTGTGCTCTTACTTTCAGTATGGAGCCTTTAGACGATCATATAACCCGTTGCGGTTCCCCACTTGTACAAGTGGGACGTGGTATGGGAGATGATGGACAATACCAATATCATGTACATGTAGTACACCAACGAGTAGGATGCGCTTATCCCCGAGCAGGTAAACATTGTTATTACATCAGTCACTTGTATGCTCACTATTGAAACTCGACATTGATGTTGTCGTGCTATGTTGAAGGTGGAATGGAAACCATATTGTTGGACGGAGAATTTTCATGAAACATTCCAGTACCGACTGAACCCAAAGTACTTGGAGGAAACTATTTTTTTTGGCTTATGCGATGCCCATTGGTATGTAATTGGGCGGTTGCATATCATTTGCCACACCGTGTGATGGCATAGTTTGGGCTGTTTTAGCATCACCTGCTTGAGTGGAAGGACATGGGCTGCCAACTCCATAGGCAAGAGTGCATGAAATGTGTGCACTTCGCTTCGCGATCTCCTCTTTTACTGCACTAATTGTATGTTTTCTTAACATGCATGTATGTTGGATAGGAAAAAAGCAAAGAAAGATCAATAATTGCGATGATTTTGATACGAAGTATGTCACCAAGCTCGAGATGTGTGTCTGCATGTGTGGAGAAAGCTAAGGCAGGTGTAGTATCCCATCTTTGCGAGTATTTCCCGATTCCATTAAACTACCAAGATATGCCCACTGTATTGTGAGGAGGAAACTTTGGAAGAGCCCATCGTATTCGATGTCATTGCCCAAGCCACATACAACAAGCTTTTCCGAGATGGGTCCTAAACCGTTTTTGCTCCCATGCTCAACTTTGTGGTAATATGTTGTCTTTTTCATTTTTCTATTAGCATGTGTACCCCTATTTGGTTGCCTAGATTTTTTTTCATCATAGCACAAGGAAGTAAATAAACAAGCCGATGAGTGTGAGAGTGCTTTTAAGACATATCCACGGGGTAAAAAAGTGTATGGGTATATTGCCCCTATGTGTGGTTTTGGTAATTAGTGACAACCCCTATGGACTAATGTTTTCATTGAGTTTATATGAAGGAATATTCCATAGGTACTACTTGTATTCCATGTGTTGGATTCAAGTATGGATGCCATGAAGATAAAGATATACCTTTTGTGTTGGCATCAAGATCATCGGTTTGAAGATATATATGTGATATGATCAAGAAGAAGAAATGAAGATGGAGTTCTTATGTGGAACTCAATATTAGCCATGCTCTAGCTTATGTGATAAGCAATGAATGATCAAGATCTTGAGTGCTTGATCCAAGTCAAGAATTTAAGTTACGGATCTAAGTCGGTGTCATGATAGTCTCATAAGTTGAACTATGGTTGACTATGATTTAAAGCATGCAAACAAATGAAAAATTCTATATACACCTCAAGATAGTATGATAGAGCATGAGAAGATACAAGGTTGACCAATACAAAGAGTGAAGAATAGATTCAAGTTTGGTCAACACATGAAGCATGAAGAATGTGCCATGAGAAGTCATGTGGTATGGTAGGACGTGTCAATTATGCTTTATGAACTAACCCATCAAATATGTTCCCTTGTGTTGTCTATGTGGGTTAGGTATCTTTTCATGGGCATGCTTAAAAAGTGAGATCTCATATAACCCATGAGAGGATGACATCAAGTGGTGATCGTCATCAAGGTTGAGTGGGGCAAGTTCAAGTTGAGCATCTCAAGAGGATCATATGCTTGAATCTTTCCGTCCATTTGGTGATAATGGACATGTGAAGATGTGCATCAATGGAGCTTTCCCATCATGGTGTATGGGGGAGCATTTGTGAGTCTTCACGAAGCAACAATGATCAAGTGAGGCATTCCGGCTTGAGTGGAGCTTGAAGAGTTATCATCAAGATCAAGCGGGATGCGCGACGCAAAGGTATGACCTTGCTAGGTTTTCCTTTTACCGGTCTCAAGGTGGTTGTTGGGAGACCGGGTTATATGATAGATAGCCGCTCTATCAAGAGGGGTTTTCGGTTGGGTAACTTGATCACATCGTCTTAGGGAGCTCAATCCTTTGCATACTTTGCATATCCCTATTGCTTCTTGGTGTTTCTCTGTATGAGGTTTGTTGCTAGCTTTACAACAAGCCAAAGTTCATCGAAAACGGAATCCGCATGCATCTTCTATTGCGTTTTTGAGTTTGGACGTCTTCACCATTTTTGTTGGGGTTCTATTCGTCGTTATCTTTCCAACAAAATTGGTTTCATGTCAATCGGAGTTCGGGAGCATTTTCTGTTTTAAAGGAAAAGAAAAGGTCTTCACGGGTCCTCGTATTCCGGCTCCACGCCCGGCGTACGGTCCGGTTTGGACCGGCCGGTCTGGCCTCACGCCCGGCCACACCGGGCTATGGACCGGCCTCCCCAGCGCGGACCGGCTCCTGCTCCAATGATAAATGGGGATATGTACTGTAAGTCCCCGATCCGCCCCAGACACGGCCCGGCACCAGGGCCGGTTTGGACCGGACAGTCCGTTCTGTGGCCCGGTCTGACTGGCCCCTGGATCGGACGGCCCGGCCCCAGGCCCGATTGACCGGCCCCCTCGACTGTGCTGAGCTGAACCTTCCCCAACGGTTAGATTTCGGCTTGGGCTATAAATAGGCCTTCTTCCACCTTGGTATGTGTTAGTTTTTCCACTCTCTCTCCCCCATTGTTGACTTTGAAGAACTTGCCCTATCTCTTGATTCCCCCATGATTCTTGCTCATTCTTGAGGGATCTAAGAGATGAGATCTAGATCTATAACCTCCACCAATCCATTCCTCCTCTAAGTGAGGGGAACTCTTGGGATCTAAATCTTGGAGTCATTTGTTGATTTCCTCTTTGGTCCTTCCTCTCTAATCTCATCCTAGCATTTGTTGCTTTGGTGAGATTTGAGTGTGAAGGATTTGAACACCTCTAGTGTTCTTGCTTTGCATCATTGCATAAGTGTTGAGCTCTCTACCACGATTAGTTCGAGTAAGAGACCGTGAGCTTATTACTCTTGGAGGGAGACCCCCTAGTTGGCTTGGCGGTTGGTGCTCCGGTGATCTCTTCAAGGAAGATTATGAAGAGGCACCGGCTTCTCCTTCGTGGAGCTTGTGAAGTGGTTGTGGAGCTTGCCATCTCCGGAGTGGAGGAAAAACTAACCATAAGGAAAGGGCCATTATCCTTCGTGGGTTTGGCTCGGAGAATAGGGTGAGCCTTCGTGGCGTTGGGGAATCCTTCGTGGGACCTCCACCCCTCAAAACGTGACGTACCTTCTTGCAAAGGAAGGGAACACGAGAATACATCCTCGTCTCCGCGTGCCTCGGTTATTTCTATACCCGAGCTTACTTTCCTTGTGATAGCCCTCGTGCTTGAAGTACATATATCTTGCTATCACTTGTGCTATATATATCTTGTGCCTATCTTGCTTAGCTCTAGTTGTTGTTGTTGCACTTAGGTGAGCCTAGCATATTTAGGATTTGTGCTTCTAAAATAAATGTTAGTTTAATTCCGCATTCTTACAAGCCAAATCCGTAAGAGTTTTTAAAATGCCTATTCACCCCCCTCTAGGCAACATCTTGTCCTTTCAAAAAGGTTCGATACAGTACTACGAGAGTTCCTTAAGGTACGATTAAGGAACAAGTCTAGCTGCATATTATGTTTTCGGCTTCTCATATCCTTGTTCATGTGACAACGATTGGGCCAACAGTTGCACTAGTTAGGCAACCTGCTAGGTTGGTGTGACCTCGAGATTGCAACGTCGTCCCAGTCTCGGTCCGGTTTGCCACCTTGACCCTGCTGATAGCATACATGACACTAACTCGGCTAATGTGGAAGAATCTGTCTCCAATGAGGTACGGAATCAAAGTTACCAGTGCATCCCTCCTATAACATTCATGAATAATGTTGTTGGACTTTTCTTTGGTGTCGAACTTTTTTGCTTCTAGATCTTTGTTGTTGAATATGTCGAACTGTTAAAATGCATCTGCTAAATTCTAATAAATCTGTGAGATATGAATCCGTGAAATCCTAAACATAGCTAGTTTTGAGCTTTTCAGAAAGTTAACCTGTGTAGCGCCTGTGAGAGCTACATTGTACACATCGCCATGTACGCGTTTAGGTGAAGGGGATGGAGTGCACCGGTGCAGAAATAACATGCTGCAATCAACTAGACCATACATCTTTTTCCCTGAAACACGGTACATATGGAGGCACTTACAAATACATATTCATCCCTATGAACACATGCACACACACTCTACCCATATAGGCATCACCGAGAGACTGAGTCCAAGAAACTGATTTGGTAGGTTTTAAGATTGACGAAGTCACCACAGACACCTCGCTACCGACGGGAACGTCGTATCCCACTCAAAAATATTTTCGCATTTTATGAGACACCAAAGTGTCAAACATGAGGTTTGATCCCTTTTGGGTTGGAGGTGCCACTACCATCATAATCATCCAACTGCAGGTTAATTCTCCAACTAGAGCATACTCTCATCTACTATGGTGGATGAGTCAAATGGGTGGAAATTCAAAATCAAATCTTCCATCCAGAATCACCTACTTCGAAGAATGTTAATGTGGATTTTATTTTCATCACAAATCTTTTGTTCTTCTATGTGTTCTAATTTTTCTCAATATGATGTGTGCTACGTCTAGTGGGTAAATAAGTCTTATCATTTTCTAAAACACACAACCAAAGATATAGCATCTTGACTAAATATGTGCGGCCAGCGCGCATCTTTCCTACTCCCACAACACAAACCGTACCAGATCCCAGTATCCACTCGCCCTACAATGAAGGTACGTTGTGGTGCGGCGGCTAATAAACATGGTGTGGATATCATTCTTCTCCAAGGTGTCTTCTTCCATTTCTCTAACCAGTTACATGGATCCATATGGACTAGAATTTTGTTATTCTTGGCATTCCTAAGACTAGGATTCATCCCGATCCCATCACAAAAGCTCTTCGGTTTGACAAGTCGGGGCAGACTAGTAGGGTAGAAACTCGCCCGCCCGTACTGCATTGTGTCTTCCCTTCTATATTTTGTTCCTGTCTGAGACATGCTAAAAACACATATATCAATATATGTAACAATTTGTGTCGGACATCCACATACCAACCAAAACAAGTGAATTTTCATTTTTTTATAATTAGTGGTTTACCATATAATTAGACGACTTAAATAAACTAAAAGATAACAATCATAATTAGGAAAAAAATGAGTACACATTGGACTCATCAATATTAGCACAAGAATTTGGAGTGTTGTCTAAATGTTCCCTTATGTCAATTTCAAAATGTTCTTTTTTTCGCTTGGACAATCCCGAACATCTTTTCTCTTTATTCTGTCTAGAAAGTTTAAGGAGGACTAACATGAAGAAACATGGGAACTACAAATGCATCGAAAATGTTCCAACGAATTTGCATCCATGCGGAGTAAAACGAGCTAGCCCGTATATGGAGAAAGGAACCAGAAATACTAAAAAAAAGGCTAGGTTTATCGTGATTACTTATTCAGACAGAGCATCGCTCAGACGCTGACCCGATATGGTTCGCCTAAAAAAAGCCTCTCCATACGCGAGTGCCGTTTGGTACATTGTGCACCTCTGCCGTGTTCAGTGTTCTGTCGTGTATACGTTGATCTCTCCATTTGAAAATACGTCTTGTGGTGGTGTGTACTCTCTGAATACGTCTAGGGAACTGAAATCCTCGAGAGCGTAGAACTGATAAATTATGAAGGTGAGTACGTGAGATGTACCAGAATATTCTGAAAAGTGGGCACTAGATAGAGGAGGTGTGCGTCGAGGCACATAGGAACACATGGACTGATGGACGTGTACTGTGTCCTAGTATTATCTGCGTAGTGTAGTCTGTGTAGAGCGACAACCTAGCTACCATATGATCATTGATTAGTCCTCCTTGGACTTGATCCTATCAGGTTCATGTTTGTTTATTTTCGGTGAGGACCCGTACGAGTTTCTATAAATTTAATGAGAGGCCTAATTGGTTGATTTGTTGTGATGTCGTTATTATGCGCACATTAAGTGCAAACCTATCGGAATCCTGACACGATGATGGTGCTAATGATGATCAGGCACGCATGTCCAATTAAACGTTGCCGTGACATTACACACGCCTAATTTCGGCCTG
The DNA here is from genome assembly GCF_022539505.1 of Lolium rigidum. Lineage (NCBI taxonomy): Eukaryota > Viridiplantae > Streptophyta > Magnoliopsida > Poales > Poaceae > Lolium > Lolium rigidum. Next base: position 282,701,039 of record NC_061511.1, on the reverse strand, counting down.
TATTTTGAACCGAATTTGCCAACCGTTGGACATTAATTTGCACTAACTGATGAACAGAGGATTGTCGCTAGGAACACCTTGCGTGTGTATGTCACTTGGTTGATTGCATTGGGCAATTCCGATTCTTGCACACACCTACTAACAAGAAAAAAGGAGAGCCAGAATCAGCAAGTCCGTGATACTGTCGAAGGAGCCCTGCTCCGGTGCTCCCCTAAATAAAGTTGAAGGGTCATACACTACGGGAAAAACAGGCTTTGCCGTGCAACTTTTTGCACGGCAAAGATTTTGCCGTGCGACCCCGCACGGCAAAGATCGCACGGCAATGCCCAACGCCTTTGCCGTGCACAAAGTCTTTACCGTGCGGTGTGTTGGACCATTGCCGTGCACCTTTCTTTGCCGTGCGGTCTCTTTCATCTTTGCCGTGAATCGTATCTTTGCCGTGCGCTTGTGTCTATCTTTCCCGTGACCAAGGTCTTTGCCGTGCGTTTTTATCTGTGCGCACGGCAAAGATTTCTTTGCCGTGCGGGGACACACGGCAAAGAAATGTTGCACGGCGACGCATATTTTTCCCGTAGTGATAGTTGGTTTTTTATTCAAGTGTTGGGTCCGTCGAAACCCATATCGAGCTCATGTATACCAGTTTGTATTGATACAGTATGTGTATCTCACGTAAGAAGAAAAAAAGAGGTCACGTGACCAGTTAACGATCTCCTCCGTCTAAGTACCGCTCCACGCCGTACAATAACGAGTACAACACAATGCGGACCATACGGGCCTGTACAGGGATGTACAGACGCTGGACCTACACCGAAATACAATCGTGCCTCCGCTTACAAACAGATATGGAAAGATCTCTACCGTTGTTGTGTTTGACGTGCCTATAATTTTTCCAGGGGAGGAGCATCGGAGCAGAAGTGCTCTTGAAGTGTTGTTTAGCTATGAGTTGGCTCCTAAACAAAACTGACAGCGATCGCTACATGCTATCGAGATCATTGTGTGCTGTACTGCTGTCAGGCCGATAGCACACTGTGAGCCCCATACTTTTACATATGAACTAACTATAATCCGCTTATTAACTGTGATCACATCCTTTGGCTTATCACCGTACTTACCGGCTGCAGAAATCCCACCGATCTATCCACTGGCCCCTCCAAGGCGAGCGAACCACGTAGTGCTAGCCTGCCCGGTACGATCTACTCGCCTCAACTCACCTGGAGAAGACACGCGAATCTCTTGGTTGGTGCTTCAGATGTGCACGTCACCTGTGGTGCCCGACATGCCGATCCATACAATAGCACAACAGGCCAAAGCCCACCCAAATAACACAACAGGTTAACCCCACACAAACAACACCGCAGTATGACCACATCCACTCTCGTCAACGAGGCTACAATACATCGTAGAGCACAAAAAGATGCCAACCACACAGACACAACCAATGGTGAAACACTTTACTAGACTAGTCGATCTCCTACTGTTGTCGTAGAGTAGAGAAAAAGCCACGCTTGCTATGGGAGGAGCAAACCCAGAACACATGACAAAGTGATGAAGCCTGCATCCACAAGACCATGCGCTAGAAGTGATGCTCAACACGCCGATGGCTAACATCGAGAGTTACCTCATCGCCCACTCAACACAAGGTCAAACATCCTCAAAGTTCATAAACACTCGGAGCCGCCGCCCCGACATTCCGCTGATCCGCCACGCCATACGCAGTCTACAAAGAGAACCATCTTACAGGACGCCGCCCTAACATACCGGCACTCGCTCTCAACCTGCAATTCCGCATGTACCAACAACCTATAGCCCAGAGAGTGAAGGTCATGACTTATTGAAGCAGAACGTCAATTGGCCAAGAGAAGGGGAACTCCTTTCGTCGGTAACTATTGAATTGCCTATCTAACAGTGACCGCGGGCCACCACCATCACACCAACTCATTCCATTGTTGTTTATTACTTGCTTACTAAGTGGCATTCAATTCACCTGTTGGGTTCACCCCTTCCTATATATGCATGACACCACTACTAATGACATTGGTCGGCCTAGCCAAATTTAATAGCGTCCATTGGTTATGGCAGCAGGACGACGTAGGCATGATGGATTAGTTAACGGCAGGTACTACCTTACGTACGGCAGAGAAGGACAGGTACTGTACTGGAATTTGTTTGTTCTCTTCTCGCTTGATCGAGAACATTGTTTACTGGTGATGAAACCTGCATCCACACGTCCATGCGCTAGAAGTGATGTCCAACATGCCGATGGACAACGTCGAGAGTCACCTCATCGCCCACACAACAAAAGGTCCAACACCCTCAAAGTTCACAAATACTTGGAGTCGTCGTCCCGACATTCCGCTGATCCGCCACGTCCTACCCAGTCTACAAAGGCAATCACCTTCCACCTTACAGGACCGCCACCCTAACATACCGCCTCTCGCTCTCAACCTGCAATGCCGCATGTACCAACAACCTATAGCCCAAGCTACCTAGGGCAGCCATATGCGGGCCACCACCATCACACCAACTCATTCCATTGCGGTTTATTACTTGCTTACTAGGCATTCTCCTATTGAGTTCACCCCCCTCTTATATATACATGACACCACTACTAATAACGTTCGTCGGCTTAACCAAATTTAGCGTCCATTGGTTATGGCAGCAGGACTCACGTAGGCACGATGGATTAGTTAATGGCAGGTACCACCTGATGTACGGGACAGAAAGACAAGTACCGTACTGGAATTGGTTTGTTCTCTTCTCGCTCAAGACCATTGTTTACTGGTGATGAAACGGCGCGCTTCCTGCCGCCGCTCCAAACTGCGGCAACGAGGTGGCGGCGTTTTCCGGCTGCCCGGACGATCGACCTCCATGCGTGCTCGTGAAAACGAGATCCAGGAATCCCATTCTACGTGTCCATTGTGACCTGGTGGGTGGACCCAGCTGCCAACGAATGAAACAAACCCATAAACCAGGGCCGGTCCTGAGATTTCGGGGGCCCGGGGCAAAATCACAATTTAGGGCCCCTAATACTATTATTAAAATAGTAATTAATATTTGTAGCATAAACAAATGTTACTCCAAACACATTTATAACCTATAAATTATAGCTATTAGTTTAAATAATCAATATATATTATTGTGACTTGATAAACTTATATTTCTTTTAACTGTTGATGATATGGATGTTTGAAACCACCATGAGAGAACTTGTCACCAAATGACGACGAAATATGTGATGACGCATGTGAAATGACCAAGTAGCCTTTTTTCCTTATTCTGAAAAGTGGGAAAACAAAATTATCAATCCTATCGTTCTTCAATCCGGGCCTTATAAAATGAAAAATATTTATATATGTATATAAGGAATTTTATACAAAAATGCATATAAAAGCAACATCTATATCACATAATTTATGCATAGTGTATTAAAATTTTCTCCAATATCATGTCGACTTCGTCTAAAACCATAGTGGTCATGGCGGAGTGTTGGTGATTGGTAGTGGAGTTCTTGTCAAATAAACAGATGAACCGTGCGTGTCATGCACTACCTCGTAGACTGAGAATTAAATCCGTACATAGCCATATGGCCTTTTGCATTCCTTTCTTTGTCAGATGAAAAAAAGAAAATTCATACGACGGTTTTTAGTAGGAAAATTTGCATTTCCATTTTTCTTCTGAGCTGATCGTCATTGCATTTCTTGGATTCGATTTTTTCTGTTGAGATAAACATTTCTGGGATTGATATCTTGCAACCACGGTCCAGCACGTGGGGCCCAATTGCACCTGAAGTCTTGGTAGCAAATTAAGGGGAAAAAAGGGCCAACCAACGGAAGAAGGCCCAAACAAAGAAAAGGATAAATGAAAAAGGCCCAAGGTCAGCATAACGCTTCGTACCGAACCCTTCTCGTCTTCGTCGTCCTCCCAACTGTACGAGAAAAGATCCACTCAAAAAGAAACTTTACGAGAAAAGAAAGTAACGATCTGCTCTAATGGCGCACGCTTGACTTCCTCCAACGTCGCCGCTAGTTGGAACTTGGGGGCCCCTTGGTCCCAGGGGCCCGGGGCGGCCGCCCCGCCTGCCCCCCCTCAGGGCCGGGCCTGCCATAAACACTACACAGTGCCAGTGGGGCAGAAGACGCTCAACACGATCAAAATGAAGCGACAATAGTCGCGTGGTGCCGTACGTGGTGACTGGTGACCCTGAGAGGTTAGTTTCAGCTAAACGAGACAGGTGATCGGATAAGCATAGTAGCCTAGCTTGCCTGGCGGAGCTGGCTCGTGATCGATCATGCGACCGACAAATTCCAAACCCGTCAAGATCAGTCCAGTAGCACAGAATATATCCTTCTGGCGGGCGTGTGTACATTTTCTTCAAGACGAGGAGATTGCCAGCATAGAACAAGCTGACGCCTGAAATAGCTTTTTTTTGTAGGCATGTCCGATCCTGATCGGGCAGTTTTTGGCTCAAAATTTGATTGCACACTAAGCCACTTGTCTGTTTTGCTAAATTCGATTTACATACTTTTCAATGCAAGCAGATATTACTCCTAGAAAATCTAGCCATGTTTTGTTGCAACGTTTGTGCCTTCTTCCGTACCATTTTTTTTTCTTCTAAACGCCCAGATGTTAAACTTCAGATTCTTGTATATGTGGCTCGGAGTTCATAGGTAAAAAGGACAAAACCATTATTTTCATAATTATCCACTCACCCTAATCTCCGCAAAATTAAGCTCTATTATCTACACTTGTTTTTGAAAGTATTAAATATAAAGCATGTCCCATTGGGGCGGTGAGTAAAAAATAAACTTACATACGGCCAATAAAGAGACGACCAACGGATCGACCAAGTAGTTTGCACAACACCATGGCCTAGTTTTGCTGGGGCTTCTCCTGGAAGTTGGCGAAACTAGTTTAGGAGCCTAACCAAATATAAGGGCTGGCTTCAACATGAAGTTGCGGGGAGGGTAGCTTCTTGGAGGCCTGGAAAGAATTGGATCTTCTAAAGGTTATTCTTTTGGACGCAGACGAAATACCAGAATACACTTTAATTTTTTTTAGTTACCATAGCATATTTTAATAATAAATAATTCTATATTATGAAAATACCCAACTTTAAGCGTGTTATCTCTAAACATCAAAGTTTGATTCTTCACTTGCCTGAGAAGAGAACTTCTAGAGGACCATTATCATCAATAGTTAAAAATCATTGATAAGTCAAAAGTATTCTCTCAAGAAGAAATAACATTTACATGAGAAAAAAGGTTGTATAAATAAAATCCAAAACATATAGAAGATATTTCCATATTGTAGTTTGCACACCGTATGGTGCTACATTTTATTGAACAAATTGATATGCTTAATATCTTAACTAAATGTTTGAACAAGTTGGGTGAGCTTATGGAAATTCCTAAATGGAACCCTGATTCATGTAATCCCACTTTTTTAAAAGTAAGTAAAATAATATGGCTATCTTTTGAAAAAATATGAAAAAATCACACATGTATGTATCTTTGATAGAAAATTATCGATGCATATTTTTTAAATATTTATGACCATGTAGAAAAAAATCTGAGAAAATCTGAAAAAATCTGAAAAATATATTTGGGTGAATTATTACCGTGGAAATTTGCAATCAGAAATAACTTATATTTTAAGTGCAGAGAAAATGATAAAGTTGCACCAGCTTAGAACAAATTTAGTGGGCCACTCCTCTCAATATTTTTTTGCCATGCATGCGTGTGGTAGGTTGAACACATGGACCCGCAGACCATGTCCGTCTCATTGTAAATTGGTCCTAAATCTGGTTCAGGAATACGGTTGTGCGGACCAAAAAACCGACAGATGTCCGTTTGAGAGTCATCATTAGGCCTCTTGTTTAGACCACGAGATCATCAACGGGCACGAAATGTTCATATACGGTCCTCCGTTGGAGATGACCTAAGTTGTTTGCTTGGTGTGATTATATCCCATAGAAACTAATATCATATAAATGTTATGGTCAAACGAGACTAACATTAGGTCAGATCTCGTGAAAATTTCGTCACTATGATATTTAAATAGGTAGGCATTCCAATCAGATATTTTTCTCTTTCTGTACTTTTCTTATCCGAGCTCTAAAAGTTCCCTCTCATATACGTAGTAGTAATGCATGGAAGATGGAGCCACCCGTTGTTGTTAGTTTCCTCCATGATTAGACATCCAGGGCTAATCGCAAGGTACAGTGGTACACACAACTTGAATTTATTCCCACCCCGGGTATGGTCCTTAACTCGCAGTGACATTTAGGGTGTCTACCCGATCAAGGCAGCTGAGGATCAAACGGCCCAGATTCTGTGGGCGGCAATCTATGATCGATCATGCACGCCTGACATGATTGAGTGCCCTGTAGATACGAATCCATCGATCTGATGTTTGTACGTTTGAGCACGACGATCTGATGTTTGTACGTTTGAGTAAACTGATGTGATGGCGGTAAAAGCGTTTGGTTTCTTTGTTCGAAAAGAAGCAGGCAGGCAGCCCAATGTACTCGCCAATCACCATAGGTGGTGCGCGTGTACCGCAACTGGGAGATGTCATGGGTGTGCTACTACTTTCTTGGCGACTGGTAGTGGTGTACATGGTACATGGTAATTGTTTAATCGTGTCAGGCGTGATGTACATCCAGCTAGGACAAGTCAGATACATATTCACACGCGTACAATAATTTCAGTGTTCTAATTGTTGCAAATTAACCGTCATCATCCTTGAAGGGTATAGCACCTACCATTTCACTATATATATTCTGCATGTAACTTACTGCATCCGTTCCATAATTCTTATCATTAATTTAACGCAAATTTAAAGTAGAACCACAACAAGAATCATATATGGAACAAGGAGCAATTTTTAGTGCCCTTAAGAGGCTATGTGTTGATCGTATAATTATTTATTTTAAAAGGACTGAAGATCTATTAATAACCATCAACATCAGTAAACAATAGAAATTACAAATATAGTATCTTTGGACCACCTACTGACGAATACGAGTGATACGCCCAAATTGCATCACTATTTTATATCATAATTTGCTGTTATTCATCGATATATTTCATATTGGGACACAATACTTATGTTATTTCATCTATTTTGCATGTTTCATCATTATTGGAGGATCGAACACCGGAGCCAGGATTCTGTTGGAAAAAGCACCGTCAGAACGCAATATTTCGGAAGATCAACTGTGGAAGGAAATTATACCAAAAATCCTATTTTTCAAGATGACGAAGGAAGCCGGAAGGAGGAGCCGGGAGGAGCCGGGGTGGGCCCACACCCTAGGGCGGCGCGGCCCGAGGCCCCGGCCGCGCCGCCATGTGGTGTGGAGGGCCCACGACCCCTTTCGCCTCCTTTTCTTCGCCAAACCCTTCGTCCCGAAGACCGAAGCCACGAGAGGAATCCTCACGAAGGGTTACGGCCGCCTCGCGGGGCGGAGAACACCGAGAGAGAAAAGAGCTCTCCGGCGGGCGAGGAATCCGCCGGGAAATTCCCTCCCGGAGGGGGAAATCGACGCCATCGTCACCGCCATCGAGCTGGACATCATCTCCATCACCATCATCATCATCTCCACCATCATCACCGCCATCTCCTCCGCAGCACCTCGTCACCGCCGTAGCAATTTGGGTTTGATCTTGATTGTTTGATAGGGAAACTCTCCCGGTATCTATTCATACTTGTTGTTGATGCTATTGAGTGAAACCATTGAACCAAGTTTATGTTCAGATTGTTATTCATCATCATATCACCTCTGATCATGTTCCATATGATGTCTCGTGAGTAGTTCGTTTAGTTCTTGAGGACATGGGTGAAGTCTAATTGTTAGTAGTGAACTATGGTTGAGTAATATTCAATGTTATGATATTTAAGTTGTGGTGTTATTCTTCTAGTGGTGTCGTGTGAACGTCGACTACACGACACTTCACCATTTATGGGCCTAGGGGGATGCATCTTGTACTCGTTTGCCAATTGCGGGGTTGCCGGAGTGACGAAACCTAAACCCCCGTTGGTATATCGATGCGGGAGGGATCGCGAGGATCTCGAGTTTAAGGTCGTGGTTAGATTTATCTTAATTACTTTCTTGTAGTTGCGGATGCTTGCAAGGGGTATAATCACAAGTATGTATTAGTCCTAGGAAGGGCGGTACATTAGCACAGGTTCACCCACACAACACTTATCAAAACAATGAAGATTAATCAGTCGTATGTAGCGAAAGCACTAGACTAAAATCCCGTGTGTCCTCGAGAACGTTTGGTCATTATAAGTAAACAAACCGGCTTGTCCTTTGTGCTAAAAAGGATTGGGCCACTCGCTGCAATTATTTCTCTCGCATTTTACTTACTCGTACTTATTTCATCCGTTACATCAAAACCTCCCGAATACTTGTCCGTGAGCATTTACGAGTGAAACCTTCATCGAAACTGCTTGTCAACACCTTCTGCTCCTCGTTGGGATCGACATTCTTACTTATCGAAGATACTACGATACACCCCCTATACTTGTGGGTCATCAAGACTATTTTCAAGCGCCGTTGCCGGGGAGTGAAGCGCTATTGGTAAGTGGAATTGGTAAGGAAAACCTTTACTTGTTTGTGCTGATTTTATTTACTGCTCTCTGCTATAAGTCATTATGGAGAGATCTTCTCTTCGATTTCTATTTGGGAAATCTACTACTACTGCAACGGTAGTGGATGAGGCGCCAGGTGAGGAAGTAATACCATATAAAATACCTACGAAAATTATTGAACATGTTATGGATAACCGCTATGAAGGGGATGGAAGCTGTCCATCCTGGTGATCATTTATTGTTTTTGCATGAATTATGCGGGTTATTCAAATGTGCAGGTATTGCTATGAATGAAGTTAGGAAGAAGCTATTCTCTATATCATTTGTGCGGTAAAGCGGCGCATTGGTATAAATTGCTGAAGAATGGTGATTCTCTTGATTGGGAGGACATTGTGCCTTTATTCTATTCCAAATTTTATCCTCCAAGTGAAATTCACAAAGATCGGAACCGCATATATAATTTCTGGCCTCATGATGGAGAGAGTATTGCCCAAGCTTGGGGGAGATTGAAGTCTTTAATGCTCAAATGCCCCATTCATGAGCTTCCTGGTAATATTATTATTGATAATTTCTATGCAAGACTTTCTTTTCAAGACAAGACCTTGCTTGGATACTTCTTGTTCTGGATCATTTACACGCAACAAAGAAGAGTTTAAAAGGGACCTTCTTGATCGGATCCAAGAAAATGAAGGATGGGAGAACGACAAAGATAGAGAATCAGGTATAATTTATGATTATAAATGCATTGAAGCTTTTATGGATACTGATACATTTCGTAATATGAGTGCTACATATGGTCTTGATTCTCAAGTTGCTGCAAACCTTTATAAAGCTTTTGCCTCTCATTATGAATTGCCTAAGAAGAATTTTGATAAGTATCATGAACCATATAAAGATAAAATTGATTCATCTATTAATAAGTGTGTTGTAATTGAAGCTGCTGATCGTGTTATTCCTGAAGCTTATATTGAAAAAACTCCTTTTCCTGCTAAAATGAAAGAGTACTCTGTTATAAATAGTGCGGTTCATAAAAGTGAGAAGAAACCTAGGGAACCTCGAAGAACAAATAAAAGTTGAACCTGCTGTTGCAATAGTTAAAGATCTTGTGACTGAAAATGTTGAGGATGGTCATATTATTTTACTGTGAAGATGCTTCTAATATTGTTTCACATCCTAATAAACCCAAACAAGCTAGTGTTCCTATGCTATCTGTTAAAATTGGTGATCATTGCTATTATGGTTTATGTGATATTGGTGCAAGTGTTAGTGCTATACCTTATGAGCTTTACACGGAGATTATGCACGAAATTGATTCTTGTGAACTTGAAGATATTGATGTGGTTATTCAGCTGGCTAATAGAGAAACTATTTCACCAATTGGTATTGTTCGAGATGTGGAAGTTCTATGTGGTAAGATTAAATATCCTGTCGACTTTTTGGTACTTGGTTACTGCTGCTAGTGATTATTGTCCTATCATTTTTGGTAGACCTTTTCTAAATACTTGTGGAGCTATTATAGATTGCAAGAAAGAGAAAATTTTGACTAAATTTGCTTGGTGAATCTTATGAGTTTAACTTCTCTAAATTTACTAAAACTCCTTATAAAGCTGATTTGCCTAGTAATGATTTTAAAATGGAGCGAGTGTGCATCTATTGTTCTTGTTCCTAATAATCCTTTGCGAGCAACATTTGGAGGATAGCGAGAGTGAAATTTTTAGGAAAGAAAGAGAGGAGCTTGAGGAGATTTTTCTTCGCCAACCTATTCTCAAGCATGATTTACCGGTGGAAGACTTGGGTACAACACCGCCACCAAAGGAAGATCCTGTTTTTGATTTAAAGCCTTTACCTGATAATCTTAAATATGCTCATATTGATGATAATAAAATATATCATGTTATTATTAGTTCTAAACTTACAGAGTTTGAAGAAGAAAGATTATTGCAAATATTGAAGAAACACCGAGGTGCTATTGGCTATACTCTTGATGACTTGAAGGGGATTTCTCCCTCTATATGCCAACACGCCATTAATATGGAAGATGATGCGAAGCCTGTTGTTGAACCTCAGCGTCGTCTAATTCCTAAGATGAAGGATGTGGTAAGAAATGAGGTATTGCGACTTCTTGAAGCTGGTATTATATATCCTATTGCTGATAGTAGATGGGTTAGTCCTGTGCATTGCGTTCCTAAGAAAGGAGGTATGACTGTTGTGCCTAATGATAATGATGAGCTCATTCCTCAAAGAGTAGTTGTAGGGTATAGAATGTGCATTGATTTTCGAAAAGTTAATAAAGTTACTAAGAAAGATCATTACCCTTTACCATTTATTGATCAAATGCTAGAAAGATTGTCTAAAAATACTCATTTTTGCTTTCTCGATGGTTATTCTGGATTTTCACAAATTGCTGTTAAAGCTAAAGATCAAGAGAAAACCACCTTTACTTGTCCCTATGGAACTTATGCTTATAGACGTATGCCTTTTGGTTTATGTAATGCTCCTGCTACTTTTCAAAGATGCATGTCTGCTATTTTTCATGGTTTTTGTGAAAGTATTGTAGAGGTATTCATGGATGATTTTTCTGTCTACGGGAATTCTTTTGATAGTTGCTTGCGAAACCTTGATAAAGTTTTGCAGAGATGTGAGGAAACTAACCTTGTTCTTAATTGGGAGAAATGCCACTTTATGGTTAATGAAGGAATTGTATTGGGACATAAAATTTCTGAGAGAGGTATTGAAGTTGATAGAGCTAAAGTTGAAGCTATTGAAAAGATGCCCTATCCAAGGGATGTTAAAGGTATTCGTAGTGTTCTTGGTCATTTTGGGTTTTATAGGAGATTTATTAAAGATTTCTCCAAGATTTCAAAGCCTCTTACTAATCTTCTTCAAAAAGATGTACCTTTTGTTTTTGATGATGATTGTAAGGAAGCTTTTGAAACTCTAAAGAAAGCCTTAACAACTGCTCCTATAGTTGAACCTCCCGATTGGAATTTACCTTTTGAAATTATGTGTGATGCTAGTGATTTTGTTGTAGGCGCTGTTCTTGGACAGCGAGTAGATAAAAAATTAAATGTTATTCATTATGCTAGCAAGACTCTTGATGCTGCTCAAAGAAATTATGCTACTACTGAAAAAGAATTATTAGCTGTAGTCTTTGCTTGTGATAAATTTAGATCTTATATTGTTGATTCAAAAGTTACTATTCATACTGATCATGCTGCAATTAGATACCTTATGACAAAGAAAGATGCTAAGCCGAGGCTTATTAGATGGGTACTTCTTTTGCAAGAATTTGATTTACATATTGTAGATAGGAAAGGTGCTGATAATCCTGTTGCTGATAATTTGTCTAGATTGGAAAATATTGCTTATGATCCCGTTCCTGTTAATGATAGTTTTCCAAATGAACAATTGGCTGTGATAAAGGTGAGCTCGCGAGACGAGTCCTTGGTATGCTGATTATGCTAACTTTATTGTTTCCAAGTACTTGCCTCCAACCTTTTCAGCTCAGCGAGAGGAGGAAATTCTTTTATGACTTGAGGCATTATTTCGGGATGACCCACACTTATATAAAGAAGGAGTGGATGGTATTATGCGAAGGTGTGTTCCCGAATATGAACAACAAGAGATATCGAGTAAATGTCATGGCAGTGCTTATGGAGGACATCACGCCGGAGATAGAACCGCGCAAAAGGTTCTACAATCAGGTTTTTATTGGCCAACTCTCTTCAAGGATGCGAGAAAGTTTATTTTATCTTGTGATGAATGCCAAAGGGTTGGTAATATCTCCGGACGCAATGAAATGCCTATGAATTATACTCTTGTTATTGAACCGTTTGATTGTTGGGGATTTGACTTCATGGGACCTTTTCCCTCTTCAAAAGGTAACACTCATATACTTGTTGCTGTTGATTATGTTACTAAATGGGTGGAAGCCATACCTACAAAAAGTGCTGATGGTGAGACCTCTTTAAAAATGCTTTTAGATATTATTTTCCCTAGATTTGGAGTGCCTAGATATATTATGACTGATGGAGGTTCTCATTTTATCCATGGAGGTTTTAGAAAAACTCTTGCTAAGTATGGTATTAATCATAGAATTGCTTCCGCTTATCATTCTCAAACTAGTGGTCAAGTAGAATTATCAAATAGAGAGATTAAATCTATCTTGCAGAAAACCGTTAATAAATCTAGAAAGAATTGGGCTAGTAAATTGAAGGATGCACTATGGGCTTATAGAACTGCTTATAAAAACCCCATGGGAATGTCACCTTATAAAATGGTTTACGGAAAAGCTTGTCATTTACCTTTAGAGCTAGAACACAAAGCTTATAGGGCTGTTAGAGAATTAAATAAAGATCCTAAACTTGCCGGTGATAAGAGGTTGCTACAATTAAGTTCTCTAGATGAATGGAGAAGTGAAGCTTATGAAAATGCTAAACTCTTTAAAGAAAAAGTTAAAAAATGGCATGATAGGAGGATCATCAAAAGAGAGTTTAATATTGGGGATAAAGTCCTATTGTATCGGTCTCGTCTCGGATTCTTTGCGGGGAAATTACTCTCGAAATGGGAAGGACCATATGTTGTCGAGGAGGTGTATCGCTCAGGAGCAATAAAGATTAGCTCTCTCCAAGGCAATGCTACGCAAGTGGTGAATGGACAAAGACTCAAGCATTATATCTCGGGTGATTCTTATAATGTTGATGTTGATATTATTCAAGTGGAAACACCGGAAGCTTTCATCAAAGGACAAATTGACAGTCCGCCGTAACTCGACTTTGAATAGGTAACGATATCGGTAATGAAAAGTACGCAATTTACTTTCCGAACAATATTTTCGCTTTTTTTGGAAAATATGAGAAATTACGAGTTCGAAACGGAGTGGAAAGGACGCACGAGGGCGTGGCACCATAGGCCGGCGCGGCCCAGCCTGGGCCCGCGCCGACCTAGGGTTTGGCCGCCCCGTCGCCCCTTTCCGACTCTGGTTCGATCTGGTACTTTCCTTTTGTCGAGAAATTTTTTGCTATATAATCCCCCGGACCCCTGGAGGTCCGTATATCGTGTTTTCGACGTGTTTTGTTTCGAGCTGTTTCTGCCAGGATCTGTTTTCAGTTTAGAGGCACCATGGTCTCCAAGAACAAGGGCAAAGAGCTTCCAGATGAAGATAATCAGGATCGTGAGTGGAAAGAAGAGGACAAGAGCGTCAAGGAAGAAGCAAAGGAGGATGAAGAGGAAGTCAAAGAAGTTCCGCAAGAGCATCCACGCACCACCATTGCAAGCGTCGAAGTGGTGACAAACTCGCTCAACGCCAAGAAGAGCGCACGGATTAGGACCGGAGGAGGACTTCCCCGCCATTATCTAGCTCCAAGGACATCTTCTTCAGGCATTCACCATCATTTCCACAATCTAATCTACAATAATCAAATTGAAAGGACTCCCAAGGCAGCACTCGCCTAGCAATTGGGATATAGATCGTTCTAACAATGCAGGAAAGACGGAGCCCGAAGGCTGAAGGTTGGGGAAATAACTCCAAGAGTTGGGACTCGTCGTCGGACGGACTTCTTAACCGCGTCGAGCACAATTCGGAGATGATTCGCAACCTCATATACGGGATTGATGAGCTTCAGGAGCTTATTGAGAAGCTTGTCAGGAATTCATCACCACCATCACCAAAGGAGTAATCCATCATCGGTATTGGCATCCCCTTGGTTTGTTCCAAGCTTGGGGGAGTGCCGCGGTATTACATTATCATTACCTTTTACTTTTTTACTATCAAGTAGTGTCATATCATGAGTAGGGAAGTTATCGTATAAGATGGGTTGCGTTTGGAAGTATCTCTCCTTTAGTTGTCTATGTATCCCTTGGTGTGAGTTATCGATATGGAATATTAATGAGAAGTCTTATCATTTACATATTGCACATCTTATTTTAGTTTGCAATCTCTATGATTCATCTTGTTGTTAGTATTGGTATCACTTTGGGAGCATTGAATAAATCTATTTGGTTTTGGCAAACTTAGCATTGGTTAATAGCAACAACATTTTGATGTTTAAATAGAAAAGAGAAATACATGTAGATGTTTCATTGTCTTTCTTGTTAGCTCATAGCTCATTATTCTGAAGTTAAAATTGTTTGTGCTTACAAGGAAGATGCATGATTGTTTCTATCATATGTATATTTGTTTGTTTCCCTCAACTCTTATGCTTGCTAATTAACCTTGCTAGCCAAAGACCTGTACTGAGAGGGAATACTTCTCGTGCATCCAAACCTGAACCCAAACCTATGCCATTTGTGTCCACCATACCTACCTACCACATGGTATTTTCTGCCATTCCAAGTAAATACTTCATGTGCTACCTTTAAACAATTCAAAACTTATTACTTCTTATTTGTGTCAATGTTTTATAGCTCATGAGGAAGTATGTGGTGTTTTATCTTTCAGTCTTGTTAGGCAGCCTCCACTAAAGGACTAGTGGCTTCATCCACTTATCCTATAATTTTGCAATAAGAGCTGGCAACGGGGTTCCCGACCCCAATTAATCAACTTTCATTAATAATTCTCTTCACATGTTTTGCCCCGATTCATCGGTAAGCAACTTAATTTTGCAATAGACACTCCTCCATGGTATGAGATTGTTGGAAGGCACCCGAGGATTCGGTTAGCCATGGCTTGTGTAAGCAAAGGTTGGGGGGAGTGTCACCCTTAAATAAACTAAAATACATGTGTAAACAAAAGAGAAGAGGGATGATCTACCTTGCTGGTAGAGATAACGTCCTTCATGGGAGCCGCTCTTTGGAGGTCTCGTTTGGCAAGGGGGTTAGAGTACCCGCTACCGATCGTTGACAACAACAAACACCTCTCAAAACTTTACTTTTATTCTCTTTATATGATTTCAAAGCTGAAAAAGCTCTAGCACATGATTTAATCCCTGCTTCCCTCTGCGAAGGGCCTGTCTTTTACTTTATGTTGAGTCAGTAAACCTATTTCCCTCCATCTCAAGCAAGCATTTGAGTTGTTGTGATCAAACTATTATATTGTGATTTGCTTCATCATGTCTTTACTCTTTCTTGTTCAATACAAGTTTTACCTTGAATGAATATAACTTTGAAAGTCATCAATGATTAATATGATTGAGTATGCAAATTTACCATAAGCTTTTGATATGAGAGCGCTGCTCAATAGATGAATATAATTTGTTAAATGTTCTCTGACCAAGGACAAAGTTTGCCATCACCAATTATGATTCCTTATGCACCTTTATTTGTGATTACCTTATACTTGTTTCAAGTTGAGTTATATGAGGAAGTTGTTTACTATAATGTCTTGTGTGAATGAATATGATGCTTCTTGTCCGTATTTTATTTATCGACTCTTCACTCCATAAACATGTGGACCTGTTTACAGAGTTCAGTTTCGCTTGGGGACAAGCGAAGTCTAATCTTGGGGGGAGTTGATACGCCCAAATTGCATCACTATTTTATATCATAATTTGCTGTTATTCATCGATATATTTCATATTGGGACACAATACTTATGTTATTTCATCTATTTTGCATGTTTCATCATTATTGGAGGATCGAACACCGGAGCCAGGATTCCGCTGGAAAAAGCACCGTCGAACGCAATATTTCGGAAGATCAACTGTGGAAGGAAATTATACCAAAAATCCTATTTTTCAAGATGACGAAGGAAGCCAAAGGAGGAGCCGAGGAGGAGCCAGGGTGGGCCCACACCCTAGGGCGGCGCGGCCCAGGCCCTGGCCGCGCCGCCATGTGGTGTGGAGGGCCCACGACCCCTTTCGCCTCCTTTTCTTCGCCAAACCCTTCGTCCCGAAGATAGAAGCCACAGAGGAATCCTCACGAAGGGTTACAGCCGCCTCTTGGGCGGAGAACACCAGAGAGAAAAGAGCTCTCCGGCGGGCAGGAATCCGCCGGGGAAATTCCCTCCCGGAGGGGGAAATCGACGCCATCGTCACCGCCATCGAGCTGGACATCATCTCCATCACCATCATCATCATCTCCACCATCATCACCGCCATCTCCTCCGCAGCACCTCGTCACCGCCGTAGCAATTTGGGTTTGATCTTGATTGTTTGATAGGGGAAACTCTCCCGGTATCTATTCATACTTGTTGTTGATGCTATTGAGTGAAACCATTGAACCAAGTTTATGTTCAGATTGTTATTCATCATCATATCACCTCTGATCATGTTCCATATGATGTCTCGTGAGTAGTTCGTTTAGTTCTTGAGGACATGGGTGAAGTCTAATTGTTAGTAGTGAACTATGGTTGAGTAATATTCAATGTTATGATATTTAAGTTGTGGTGTTATTCTTCTAGTGGTGTCGTGTGAACGTCGACTACACGACACTTCACCATTTATGGGCCTAGGGGGATGCATCTTGTACTCGTTTGCCAATTGCGGGGTTGCCGGAGTGACAGAAACCTAAACCCCCGTTGGTATATCGATGCAGGAGGGATCGCAGGATCTCAGAGTTTAAGGCTGTGGTTAGATTTATCTTAATTACTTTCTTGTAGTTGCGGATGCTTGCAAGGGGTATAATCACAAGTATGTATTAGTCCTAGGAAGGGCGGTACATTAGCACAGGTTCACCCACACAACACTTATCAAAACAATGAAGATTAATCAGCTGTATGTAGCGAAAGCACTAGACTAAAATCCCGTGTGTCCTCGAGAACGTTTGGTCATTATAAGTAAACAAACCGGCTTGTCCTTTGTGCTAAAAAGGATTGGGCCACTCGCTGCAATTATTTCTCTCGCATTTTACTTACTCGTACTTATTTCATCTGTTACATCAAAACCTCCTGAATACTTGTCTGTGAGCATTTACAGTGAAACCTTCATCGAAACTGCTTGTCAACACCTTCTGCTCCTCGTTGGGATCGACATTCTTACTTATCGAAGATACTACGATATACCCCCTATACTTGTGGGTCATCAACGAGCACTAGAGCAAGCCGAAGGACGTGTTACCATCCTCCCCCTCTATCACCGGAGCCGGGCAAAGCTCATCAAATTAAGTACAACGTGTTGTACTGAATGGATGAAAATTCGACTGCAAAGGAGCAAGGAAGAAACCAACGATAATCATGGTCTGCCATCGCCTCAAGAATGACACTGCACCAACCTTTATGCCCATTGTACAACCGGCGTCGCCGGTGAGGGATGGGTTTTACTCCGGCGACAGATTGGTTTTACTCTATGGCCTCTCTCTCCTGGAGATGTATGTAACAGTTCAGTTCTATTTATTTATTGATCGTGTATATGCTACTAGTGTCATGCAACAGAATGGTAGGTAGGCCCTTCTAAATCTGTAGCTCCTTTTCTTGCCATTGAGACGAAAATGGCTAGATCGAGTTAGTAACATTGTCCGGCTTTCGAGACGTCTGCCTGTGGCACCTCCTGATATCCTTGCATCTCCAGCGGCGCGACGCATTTTGGACGCCCAAAAGTGGTCGGCAGCGTCTGTTTGCGTCGCCCAGCGGACATATTTTGACCGCGCGTCCGTTTGCGTCTGGGTGTGCTCCCACCGGGGCGACCCATTTTTGAATTGCAACATAGTTTGATCTTCATACAATTCCTTTGGTTTTCTACCACGAGCGATTGATTACATATGAAAACCAAACATAGAAAGTACATAAAAACTATAGAAGACCTAAACTACTTGGTTCCTGACGGGCCGGCACCGTCGTTGCGTCGCTCCGTGGCCTGCTTCTCCGCCGCCTCCCGCGCGGCCGCTATCGCTCGGTGCGCCGCCGCGTCCTCTTGCAGTGCCTGCTCGAGCCTCGCGTTGGCGGCCTCGTCCTTGAGCGTCTCGAAAGACTCGACGATGGCACGCTGCTCCGCCGCCTTCTCCTCCGACGTCGGCACATCAGGGTCATCGGATGACCATGAAATCTCCGAGTCAGAGTCCTCGGCTGCAGCGGCGGCCGCCAGCCTGCGCTGTTCCAGCTCGGCGTCGACAGCCGCATGGCCCGCCCGCTCCTCCTCTTCTTCCTTCTCCGCTTCAGCCAGGGCCGCGGCGTCCCTGACCGGGTGGAGGAGGTCGGTGCTGTCGTCGGAGTCGAACCCGTCGTCGGAGCTCGAGCTCGAGGCCGTGGGAGGTGGAGTGGGAGGTGAAGGTGGAGGTGGAGGCGCGGTAGCCTGGCCGCGCCCGGCGCTGCTCATGGTGGATCTACTGAGTGGCGCTACGGCAGCGGCGGCTAGGGTCGGAGGCAGGGAGGAGATGAGATGCTGGCGTCCCTGTTTATATAGGTCGGAGGCAGGGCGACGGCCGCGCCACGCGGGGCATCGCCATTACTACGCGCGGCACGCGAGGCAGCCGCAGACTGCCGAAGCGACGCCTCGCTGCCAGTACTGGCGGAGAAGACGCATCGACGCTGCGTCTGCTAGCTGCGCACGCTCGCGGAAGCCGAGGCACGCCATTAACGCGGCCCTGCAAAGGCTGCGGCGCGCCGCCCGCAAGTAATGCCGCCGAAGACGAAGCAGTTGTGACGCTGCCAGGCGGGCCCGTGCCAGGACCAAACGGTCACTTTGCGCGTCCGCGCAGCGTACGCCGAGACGCAAACCTGGCGCATATTTGGGCTAGGTTTGCGTCTCTGCGGACGGCCCGGTCACTTTGCGTCGCGCTGCTGGAGAGGGTGCACGACGCATTTTCGGTCATGGCGGACACAAACGGTCGCTCAGCGACCGTTTGCGTCGCGCCGCTGGAGATGCCCTAAGGATAGGCGTGTCAATTCCAAGCAACACCGAATCTGTACTACATCGCCGTGTCGGCAAAATGAGAAGTAGACGTTGGATGGATCGAGACACAGACGAGACTTCCGTTCGTATTGGGTATGCAGGAAGTTGAATTGATATTTCTCCAAGTGTTCCATTCGCGGCATGAATGCTCTCAACCCCGGCCGTGTGTTGTTCGGAAACGCTGATGCGACCTAGCGGAATGGCTAGTGCGCGCCGGCCTAGCTACAAGAAGGATACCTCTTCATATGCATCCAAAAAATTAGTGCGTTTTTTTCCCATAATACCCTATATAAAAGTTGTACACTTTCAGGCGATCATTTACGTTCAGCTACTGTAGATCTGTAATTTTAGCGTATGCTTTTCTTCCCACGTGTCCCATGTTCTGATCGGTTAGCAAATGCCTTCGGTTTTTCTATTCTGTTGTTTGAAGCTGCCGCTTCTTGTGTTAATAGATTCGAAGAATACTCTGAGAGGTGAAATACCTGTTCAAGAGAAATTGTAACCTTGATTCCTTCTGAATGGCCAGTAGCCCAGTACATGCATTATCTTGTACCAAACCAAGATATTGGCGGTGGTTGGAGGGTGAGGAAAAGATTGAGACTGAAGGCAAGCATGGAGGGAAGCATGATAAGATGCAGCGACCGTTTTTCTAACGGAAAAAGTAGAACTCTGCTAAGTATCT
Organism: Lolium rigidum; assembly: GCF_022539505.1. Taxonomy (NCBI): domain Eukaryota; kingdom Viridiplantae; phylum Streptophyta; class Magnoliopsida; order Poales; family Poaceae; genus Lolium; species Lolium rigidum. The sequence goes on along the minus strand of NC_061511.1, from coordinate 282,680,999 downwards.
TTAATTATTTTGAGTATAAGTTCACAAATGTACACGAGGTTTGTAAAAAAGTAGAGTCTAGAGATCGTTCAAATAAAGCTATCAACCCAAGCTGCAAATAGGCCACTTCGCTCTGAATTCAAGCCATCTCATCTCCGTTTTAAAGATTGCCCTGGACCTATAAAGGTTTGGTTGGATATACCCTAGAGATCACACAATATCCGGGGAAATTCTCATTGCCTGCTCCGGTGTATAGGTCCTATGCATATCCCTAGATCATTATTTTGATAATTAAGTATAATATAATGTGTATGTTTTTTTGATAGATAATGACTAGCTCTCGCGACCATGGCAAGGGGCGAAGGGTGCTGCCACCTGCCCGATCTCATTCCATCGATGTCCTCTCCAACAACCACGACTAGATCTAGCCTCTCCACTGCACCCTCTCCGTCACCCCCTGAGGTTTCGGTGCTTCTTCCTAGGGTTGAGGTTGCTGCCATTCATCCTCATCCGGACGAAGCTTAAGCCTATGGTGGGAAACCTAACGGGCACACGTGGCATGTACCAGCTGATTCGTTTGTTGACGCGCCCTGAGCTTCCACTTCACCGCGACGCTCATGTGCTTCTCAAACCCCCAATGGTGGCCACCATGGCTTCGCCCCCATCGCCGCCGAGCTCGCAGAGCCCGTCCTCACCTCCAGCATGTCCAACCCAGCCATTTGTGGGTGGTTGATGAAGCGATCGCTCCTCCGCAAGGCCACAAGCACCCCAGCTTTGGCCCCGTCACCCACTGAATCGACTATCCTCATGAGCGTCCCCTCCTGTCTGGGACCACTCCCCACCTCATCTCTCTCGGTATGCGTCCTTACCTTGGTGTTGCCCTTCTCATTTTACCAACCGTTGTGTTGTTGAAGTGAAAAAGTGGTCACGGTTCTAGGGTCGCGAGAGGGCTCGGCCTTGTGGTGTGATTGGGCATCGACCTGTGGTGTTGGTGTCTGTTTGGGCATGACCCATGTTCTACGGTGTTACTCCGGTTTTTCATCAATTAAATGGGCACCTTCTTCTTAATTAATAGAAAAGACAAAGCTTTTTTTTCATTTAAAAAATGAATTGTTAGTTCTCAGTTGATTGAGAACTAAGCGATTTGTATCGCGATTCGTGCACTTGAGTTGTAAGTTGGGTTACGACTGATTTTTTTAGTTGCAAGTGGGTTTGCAACTGAAAATTTTCATTCGCAGTAGATGTTGCAATCACGAAATATGCTTCCAAAGCGTTAGATTTACTTCCTGATCCGTGCTAATGGTAAGTTATAATAAGGTTTATAATTTTTTTTTGAAACGGGGCAAAACCTTTGCCCCAATCTATTAATTAAGAAGAAAATACCTAGTTAATTAATGGGAAATTGGTCCAAAACCGATACAACGACAACACATACTCTCGATAACCACAAACTCTCGCAACATGCCACTCCTACAACCACAAACTATCAACACGTTGCCAAACCCACCGCTGAAAAAACATGAACAGAGATCCTACAAACGCAAAGAGATGAGAACTATCCATCAAACAACCGTGACTCATTCCTTGTGGTGCCACTTTTCTTGCTTCTGAGATACTTCTTCACCTTCTGAAATTTGTCCCTGGAGGTATTCTCCGCCAAGATGCAAGCAATATTCTTGCCAGTTCCAGGGATAGCAGCCTCTAAACGAGAAAGCAAGTCGCAAAGTTCTGTAGCAAAGAGGGCCTGAGAGGTTGGTACCAATGCACCTACCTCAGTACCCTTTTCGCCAATGAGCCCTGGCTCCACCGGTAGTGCGGAAGCCACCGCGGAGGTCCCAATCGACTCAACATGTAGATGCACCATCGATAGAGGAGGAAAAGTTTGCCCACACAACTCCTGAAGCTCAGGAATGATCTGCATCACCGGAGCCATGATTATGTCGATGTCCTTGCACCTAGAGGCAAATGACACATGGGGCTACTGTGACATGCATGACCCAACACGAGGAGAGAAACAACCAAAGTGGCACTCCTCTCCAACCACAGATGACTCCTCTATGGTCTTGCCAACAATGGCTTCATCACAAGGCTTTGACCCCATCATAGAGACCACATCATCTTCAACAACGGCAGCCAACTCATGCTCAATGGACTCACATGAAGACAAGTCCATACGCTCTAAAGAACCAACTTGGGCCAACAAAAGCTTAATTGTTGTCGCCCTGTTCACGCAAAGGGCGAGAAACCTCTTCAATGCGGTCAGCGACTAGCTGAAGGAGCTACGTACGTAGTACAACAAACTCAGACTGCAAAGTAGAGTCCAAACTAGCGCATGCAATGTATTCCTTACAATACCCAGATGGGGACCTAGGCAGCACAGAAAAACGTGGCGACGAGTGGATCACGACCTCGGCCTAACTCCATGTCGGCGAGAAACGGCAAGGCTGGACGGATGGAGAGTAGCTCTACTAGCAAGGAGTGCGAGAGACCGGAGAGCGAGAGCGAGCGGCCGGAGAGCGAGCACTACAGAATCTCTCCCGATGACCAGGGCGACGACAACGAATATATATGAATGGCTCACGGCATGCTCTAACCTGATGGCCACGCTCAAGGCAACGAGCACCTTCCTTGAGCCCACCGCTTGAAGGTGAGGCTGCGCTCAAGACCTTCCCTCGACAGCTCAGGAGGAGTGGCCCGGGTGGAGCGGCGTCCCTGACCCACATGCTCCCAGCCCTCCTCAGCTTCTAGAGCTTCTGCTGATGCGGAGAGGTCGCCACAGGACGACACTGAAGAAGGATCAAGTAGACCAGCCTCCTTCTCTAGCGTCTTCTCTTCATTGCCCACAATGTTTGTGCCTCGAGGTTCGCCGGAACCAACACCTTCTGTGGCGGAAAACGATGGTACATGACCTTGGGGTATCAACGTCGGCTGGCAAGGATGCCCAGGTGAAGGCAGCAACAAGGACCCAAGCCCCTTAACAATCACGCCAGGGTCACACAGCAGCCCATCAAAAAGGCTAGGAGTCGTAGGATTCTCCATCGCGGGCTTGCGGAGGTGACGAGCTCGCCTGCATGTGGCCACCAATGGCCGGGTCTGGCCTACGGCGAGCGAGGATAGCTACAGCAAGAATCTCGGCGGGCACTAGAGGTGGAGAGGTTGTTGCCGTGTCCTTGGGAGAGCTGCCGACGGGCAACCCGGTGAACGGGACTGCCGAAGGCTACAACAGCATGCCAGCCGGGGACACCGTTCCAAACTCACCGAGGGCTGCCCATGGGGGAGGTGCCGCAGACGCGGAAGTTGTCTGGTCCGCGGTCGAAGGTAGTCCAACCGCTGCAACGAGGCTTGCTCCTCCGGTCCAGCAGCAGCTTTCCCTACTATCTCGTCACGCGAGAACAAGCAGACGGTGAAGCAGGTCCTGGAGATTGAGCTGAGGAGCGACGAACGGACGAAGAAGAGCTCATCCGCGAGGACCCGGGTGACAACAGCGGCAGGCTTTGACGGGGCAGAGAGAGGATGCGGAGGTGGTTCTGGATCTGGCCGCGGAGGCGATGGAGGTGGCCAGAGGAGAGAGATCAGCGCGGCGACGGCGTGATCTTGTCTGCAATGGCCATGGTCGCGAGAGCTTCCGTTTTATGTCCAACTCTAACATTAACCGATAAACGACCAAAACCAAAAATTCTGGTGAGTTTACGGCTTCAGGCCGAAATAGGCCCAGAACGCGGGGGCCCGAGAAACTCGACGGCCATCCCGTATTAAAACGGGCCACGGAGGGGAGTTCGGTTTCCAAACCCTACTCCCCTTTGCCGTTTCCACCCGCTCCACCACCACGACCCACCTTCTCCGACGAGGAATCCACCGTGCTGAAGTGCCGCTTCGCCCCAGCTCCGCGACCCCATGGCTTCTCGCGGCAGCTCTGCACGGGGTGGCGCGGGTTTGGGCGGCGGGGACTCGCCCCCCCCCCCAGGCAAAACGGCGAAAGTTTAACTGGTCGGAGGGCGCGTGCAAGCGCAACGCCCGCCGGTGGACGAACTAGGGGCTCACTCCCCCAGGCAAGCTCGCCTAATACGCGAGCAAAGGCGGCGAGGGCTCCTCCTCCGGTGGTTCGAGCCGCCCACCGCGCCCGCTTGTCTACGACAACTCTGAGGAGGAGGACGCCGTCGTCGCGCGAGAGCCGACGTTCTCCGCAGGAGATTACGTCCACGGCTCCGACGAGGAGGACACCGTCATCGCGCAGGTGGCGGCGATCACGGAGGCGGAGGCCCGTGCTCGCTGGCGCCGGGAGGAGGCCGACACCGTCCGCCAAGTGCGGGAGTACGAGGCGGCGCGTCGGGAGGAGCGCATCCGCCGCGTCAAGCTCGAGATCGTTGAGCTTGACTCCGCGTAGGAGCTGCTCGCCGTCCTCCGCATCGATGCCGTCCTCCGCGTCGACGCCGTCCTCCGCCTCGATGCTGAAGCTCCGCCACCACCAGCACCGCCGCGCGCAGAGGCCATTGGGCCTCATTTTTCTCGGAATTAGTTCGCGTGGTTAGGGCTAGTAGCTAATTTAGGTTTTTAGTACATATTATGTAAATTTTGATGCTCAATCGGAGCATCAAAGTATCATCTATATGTGTTCATCGATAAATTCTCCCGCGAGATTTTAATTCCGTTTTTTCAGTTCATGTTTTACGATTTTTGTTCTACGCGAGCTGCAAAATCATTCTAAGCCACGTTTTTAGGAGACTAAGTACAGCCTTTTCGATTTCAAAATTTTCAGTTACTGTTAGATGCTCTTAATGGCTCATGTAGTCTTCTTCTACATGTCCTCTACGGTCCCAAATCCACGGCAAGAAAGCTACCACCGAACCTACACTCCCGCACCGTAGGCCGTTAGACTCAAGACCGCACGGCTTTCTTGTTCCTTATGCGAGTTCATGAACCAGGGTTTACAATTAAGAATCAATAACATCATTCTATTGACTCATTAGACTGAAGACTAGTCATACCCTTTTAAAACACGCCCTTTTAAAAAAAGGGCTAGAGCCAAAGACTCCAACGCAACAAAACACACTCTCGGGCCCGGCACGAACCAAGAGGAGGCGGGGTTCTACTACAATAAGAAGATCACATGCCATTATGCCAAGTTAACAGCTAGCTGCTGACTCCAAGGCCAAGCTCAAATTTTGAGCAGCACAAAACCTTGCGGCTAAGGTTTTCCATGTTTTTAGAATTAGAAATGCTCCATCACGACTCCATTTCTTGTTCGGTTGAGGCATATAGTACTGGCCAGTAACACTGTGTGTGCGTGCATGGGACGCGTATCTCATCATGGTATAGCTGGCCAGGCTTCTTTAGCGGCCACGACGTGCTGCTGTGCCGTCGATAGATCGATTTCTTCAAGACCTCCGTCCGTCCCACACTGCCTCTACTTTCTCCGTGCTCTTCACTGCCATTCAGCCAGACTTTTTTTTTTTGGCTTTCGCAGGAAGTTACGAACCAATTGACCTTTGGCGCGTTCGGATGGACGCTCGTATTTATGCTGATGCCGTTGGGAGTTGACGCAGCTGTTTGTAGATGATCGACCAGATTAGTTAATTTCCGCGTGATGCTCGGTTGCGATGTGTTGCAACCTTAAATTCAGTAGGGTGGGATTAGGCGGAACAGTACGTCCCAATTCGAGCGTCTCAGCTCGCTAAATACTTACAGTAGAATGAAGGAAGGCTCTGTCTATCACTTAATTGGCTCACTTGCAAATTGCAATGGGGTAGGGATAGGCGGTGGCGGTGGTGCTGCCCTCCTCGCACTAGCAGCTACCGGTACAAAGTAGCAATAGATTCCACACCGGAGTAGCAAAAGATGTGGTGATACGGATGGGAGAGTTGTGGGCGCAGGCGCAGCACAGGGACCTTGTCCATGTGATTTGGATCATGGATATGGGTGGTCTCAGAGCATCTCCAGTCGCGTCCCCCAACCCGTCCCCCAAACCGCGCCGGATCGAGCGTTTGGGGGATGTGTTTCGTTCGTGCCGCGTTTGGGGGACGTCGCTCCCCAGCCGCGTCCCCCAAACGCCGCCCCCAAACATTTAAAATAATTTTTCTGGCATTTTTATTTCAATTTCCACAAACTAATACATAATTTGGAACGTGGTTTACACGAAGGCGACTGCTTCCATAGACCCCCAAACCAACAATTGCATAAACGTACCATTATGCACGTGCTCCTTCCGCCGGCGCTAACGGGTCGGGCTAGGTTAGCCTCCGAAGATCCATATCGATTGTACCCGTGTACCCGTTGAAAGGGTATACGGTGTACCCTTGTACTCGTTGAAAAGGTATACAGTGTATGTACGTTTCGGTGTATGTACGTGTCGGTGTATACGTCCGATGGATACTTGCTTGGTGATCGTCGTCGGTTGTCACTTTCCATTCTCACGTACCTTGATCAGCTCGTCGTCGGTTGTCACTTTCCATTCTCACGTACCTTGATCAGCTCGTCGCAGCCGCCAGCCCGGCGATCTCCGATCTAGATCTTCTCCGGTGAATACTGCTTGTCCGCCGATCGCGGCAAGGATCCGGCGTCCAACCTTGGCCCAACTCCACCCCTCCCTCCCACGGCCGCCATTCATACCTAGGGTTTTGATCCCTCCGTCTTGTTGTAGCCGGTCGATCCCTCACCACCGCCATTTGCACGTACCCCGGTGAATCGTAGCAGGTCTGGCTGGTTACCTCGGCGATCTCCTATCCTTCCCGCATCCGGTGGATCGGTTGGCCGTCACCGCGGTGCGCACGATAATACGGCGGCGAACGTCTGAGTCATCCACCCTCCGCCTCCCCACGATCGACATATAGGTCGTTCCATTGCAAGGCGAGCACCGCCGAGCCCAACTTCCCGTGGCTGCCCAGATTGCCACCGACGAACGTAAGAGGTTAGCCCCCGTGCCACACTGTTATTCTATTCTTATTCCATGTATACTTTATAGGATGTATTGTCGCATTTGTGCTTAGGGTTTAATTTGTTGTTCAAAATTTTACCAATTTTTCGTATATTTTTTGTTAATAAGCATTTCACAATGAATTCCAAGCCGAGTTTTTATGTTGATTAGGTCAGTGATGTTGGTTTTATTTGGACAGATAGACGGCTCTATGGCTTCGGGATTGGCAATGAGAAAGCAACTACGGATGTTGATGACTCCACATGGGATGCTTTTGATATTTCATCTTCGAAGATGAATATGAAATACCTTCGTCTGATGATGATGATAGCATTTTTGGTGATCCTGTATCTGAGTCTGATAATGTGAGTCACTCACATTTTCATATTTTATCGATACAGTGTGCATGGGAATATTTTGTCCTTGAATTTTGCCTCCTTGTTGCAAATTTTGTAGATGGACATCGATGATGAAGACAGCATAAGAGAGACAGATGATGAACCCACTTCTGAAAATACGAGTGATGTATGTTTTCTTTTATCTTACTTGCCTTCTTCCAGGTGAAGATGAATATACATGTAATTTGCTATTTTCCTACAAATTGCGCAGGTTGTTGTAATCAGAAACAGTGAGCTTACCTACTATGGGGATTCTGATTTGGAAGACTTTGCTTATGAAGAGGATATTCCTGAGCAATCGAAATCATTAGAAGGGGGTTTCACAGCTGTCAAAATCTGAATGCAAAAGCGAAGTAAGATTTTATTTTGATGCATTGCAATGCATAATAGAACAAATCAAAGTGTCTGTAACAATAACGCCATGTTTGTCATATTTGTTTAGGTGACAGGAAGTTCCCAGCTTGGACCATACTAAGCAGGAAGATAATAAGGATCCATATGATATTGATGCTGAAATGAGCAGACAACGAAAGTATGAGGCTGTAAGGGCCATGATCTTTGTTTCCGAAGAGGCTGCCTATTATTTCTACAACAAGTATGCCAAAGAACATGGTTTTAGCATTCGACGCGAGAAGAAAAAGGAACGCCTTGATGAATTAGGGACACCCACCATTCGGTATAGGCGGTTTCTTTGCTCCAGGGCTGGGCAACGTGAAAGCAAGTACTTAGAAATGAAAGGCCGAACGTATAGGCACCGTCCCGAGTCTCGCTGCAACTGTGGTGCCCATTTCAAAGGTGTCGTATAACAGGAAAAAGGGTGTTTGGACTGTTCTGAGATTTGACGACAATCACAACCATAAGCCTGCTACAGCTGATCAAATCGCTTTTATGAGGTCTCATAGAAAGATCAAGGCTCATCGAAATCTAGGATCATGTCACCGGGAGCTGCCGGGATGAGATTATTCAACATTATGAGGACATTTATCAGTGACAATGGAAAATACAGCATGGTAGGATTTGTAAGAAAGGATCTTTACAACATGTCTTGCCGTGAAAAGAGGAAGATGGTTGCAAAGGGTGACGCCAACACAACCATTGGCATTATGGAGAAGAGGAAGCGAGATGATCCCGAATTCTTTTTTGATTACAAGCTTGGTAAAGGTGGACAATTGTTACACCTGTTCTGGTGTGATTCTCAGTCTCGGCGGGACTATGCCGACTTCGGTGACGTGCTGGTGTTTGACAGCACGTACAAAACAAATCGGTATGCTATGCCGTTCATACCTTTTGTGGGAATAAACAATCACCGCCAGACTACTGTTTTTGCATGCGCCATTGTCTCGGACGAAAAGGAAGTAACATACAAGTGGTTGTTAGAAACATTCCTGAAAGCCATGTATCGGCGAAGCCTAAAGGGATCATCACCGATGGGGACGCTGCAATGATCGCCGCTGTTGGTAAAGTCTTTCCGGGCGTGTGGTACCGTGTTTGTACGTGGCATATTGAGAAGAACATGAAGAAGCACATTGACTCCCCGGCTCACAATGAATTCCGGTCGCTGCCGTACTACACCACTTCAGAACAAGTATTCGAGGAGAGATGGAGGGCATTCGTCGAGAAGCACCAGACGGAATTAACCAAAGAATGGATGAAGAGGATGTATAGGAGGAAGAAGTTGTGGTCAGCCGCGTATCTAGCGAATGGATATTTCCTCGGAATGAAAAGCAACCAGAGGAGCGAGAGTTTGAACTCCACCCTACACACCCACCTTGACTTTGGACTGACAATGGTGGATATGGTTGTGCACTACGAGAATAACAGTAGCCGTGTCCGGGAGGAAGAGGCCCGCCAGGACACCATAGACTCTCAGACGATACCGGTTGCGGTTACTGTGTACAAGGATATAGAGATGTCTTGCTGCCCGTAAATTCACTGCTACAAACTTCTACCTCGTTCAAGGGGAGCTGAAAAAGATTGGGGGCCTAGAGATTGTAGATCAACTTGGATGTGCTGGTGGGTTAACAACCTTCGTTGTGTCATGGATGAATAACCGTAAGTATTTGTTTTCAGTGGAGTACAGACCTGAAAGCAAAGAGGAAACAATAACGTGCAACTGCCGAAGGATGTATCGGAAAGGGCTACCTTGCAAGCACATCTTGTTTGTTTTGCATTTTGTGGGGTGCTCTGAAATTCCGAACTGTTGTGTTCTCCGAAGGTTCTCGAAGGATGCAAGGTATGGTTTGCCCTCGAGACGCGAGAGTGATTTGTACGGATGGGGATGGGAAGGGGTAGCTGAGCGGAGAAAGCATAGCGAGCTTACCCAAATTGGAGCAGAAGCTTTTGATGCAGCATTGCATGACCCAGAATCTTACAGCGAGCTTATGAAATGTATGAAAGGCATAATACACAGGAGAAAAGGTGACCAGAACAGTCGTTCAACGGCTTACCATGAGGACGCACAAAACAGAGGAGATGCACCAGTAGTGGGTGATCCTGATAAAGCTGAGACCAAAGGAGCACCTAAACAAAACAAGAAGTACTATAAGGACAAGGATACGAATCAACATACGTCAAAACATGGCAGGATACTGTCACACGACGAGCGGAAGAAGGAGAGGTTGTGCACTGCTTGCAATCAACCAGGTCATAACAGAAACAACAAGATGAAGTGCAGGCTACATAAGGAGTGAGTATCTGATTCAGCCCTACTCTTAAATAGCTTGCACTAATCTTCTACTATTTTATGTGCCACTGACTTGTGTGTTATTTCATGCAATGCAGATATGAGGGACCATCGGAAGTATGAACAACACTACTTGATCGATTCACATTGTTGCACTTGTGTATTATTTGTTGTACAAACATTGGTCAGATTGTCAAAGGTCGAATTTTGATACTTGCAACACAACTAGGACAATTTTGTTCACGAATGACAGAGAGCACAGCTTATGTCTTGCACACATTGCGAATACCATTACAGACTGCACAGATCACTGTATGATACTTACAAAACAATATGGAGAATTTGTTCACAAATAACATAGAGCACAACTATGTCTTGGACACATCGCAAATATAATTACAGACTGCACAAACACACTAGTACTTGCCCCCTTGAGTCTTATCACTCTCAGGCTTGCTTCTGACGCTTGTCGATCATTGATGAAGATTCATCCTGATTTTTGCATCTGGGGCAGATGCGGTCTGATCTCTGGAGGTGAGCTTGTCCCTCGTTCACCGTGTAGATCTTGTTGTATATCTCATAACTGAGATAGCCGTCAATAGCTGCGTACTCGAGGTTCATCCAGGACAGTGGCTTGCATTCCCAGAAACCATGCCCTTCCTTCCGAAGCCGGTTGTACTTGAAGTCCTTCTTCATGTTGGCAAACTTGGGATCAATGAGCTTTGCTGCAAGATCAGCCATTCCAGCCTGCGGTTGACCATTAATCTTGAAAATGTCCTGGATGTCGATGTGTCTCTCTTCTGGAACAGGAAGACCGGCCGCACGAAGAACTTTTGTGTCATTTCTTTTATCAACACTTGTAAAAGTGTATTGCTTGTCCTTGAGAAAAGTCAGTAGGCGCGGACAATGATCCTTGCACCTTTGTCAAGAGCAGCACAAATAAATTCAACAAGTACTGTAATGAAAATGTAGGGACGCTTTAAATTCAATGTAGGGACATAAATTTCAATGATCCTTGTACCTAATGTAGTGGAATACAAGAACGTGCTCCCTCATGGCGATTTGCATTACCGCCAACTTGTGTCCGCTAGAGTCATACTCGAGATCCAGACCAATGAACTTGAACCTGTCCTCGTCCTCGTCGAGCCAACCCTCGTACATACGAAGAATTCTATCAACAGTCGCCGCCTCATTGGTGTAGACGACGTCGATATATGTACTCCCGTGCGCAAGGATGCGGTACTTCTCCGTCGTGGACTTCTCGTCTCCGGCCACGACGGAGGAAGAGGCAGATGCCATGGACAGCGTGGGAGGAAGGGAGCACTGGGATGCGGTAGACGAACGGCCGGGGTTGGGACAGAACGGTGGAACTGCCACAGTATTGGGCGGATATAGGGGCGGGAGGCGAAGGGCGGGAGGCGAACATGCAGTTAGAGGTCTGGCGGCCCACATTGGCCCGTTACATGTCTGACGGCCAAATTCGAAAAATTCGAAAATTCGAAAAATTCAAAAAAGTTTTAACCAACGGATTATGTTCACAAAAACGTGTGACATATTGGGTAAAAAAACTGGATTTTTTTTCGAAGGTCGAAAAATCGACTAGCTTAGAAAAAGTGGTTTGATGTAACCCAAACGATTCCGTTTCTAAGAATGTGGATTTTTCGACCTTCGAGAAACGCTCCAGAAATTTTTGCACACACTCTCGTATCCATTCTAATACGAAGTGTGAAGGTTTTTTCAATTTTTGAATTTCTGTGAAAATAAACAATTAAATTTCAGTTAAATTCGAGTTGAAAAAAAAACAAAAGAAAACTAGAGAACCCTGATGGATGGGCCATGAGTGTTCCTTCCCCGCGTCCATGCTCCACGTTAATGGGCTTAGTAGAAACCGCGTTACATGTCTTTCGGCCTAGCTGATAAGTTCTTTAGTTTTGATTTGAACTAGTTGTAATGCTAGGGTGGATTTGTGTCCGGAAGGTCTCATAGACCTGTAGAACTTTTTTACTTTGGGTGTTGAACTTATTTGGGGTTGATGTTATTTGTTCCACAATGAGATAAGTACTTTTTTGCACGATAAAAAGTACAGATAAGTAATTCAACCTTTCGCACGTACATAATTCAAACGAGTAGCACACGACATGACATAGAAAAAGCGGGAAACATAACAAACACATGTTAAAACTAATGAAACTAAACATGACCATCCTCAAGTAGCCCCGGCAGCTTCACCGCCATCGTGAACTTCACTCCTCCTCCTCCTCCTCCTCCTCCTCTTCGTCGAAGTTGTAGGGAAGGGTGTGCATCATGTTGCGCGTGGGAAAGTGGCACTCAAAGTTGGTGTAGATGTTGAACGTAGTGAATGCTATGAACTCGCAGCCGCACCAAAAGACTTTGCCGAGGAGCTCGTACGCGTCGTAGCGGTTGGTGAAGGTGACCGTGAGGAACAAGAGGAAGGCGCGCGTGTGGTCACGGGCCTCGTCGAGGCGAAACATCACCGGCGCGTCCGAAGGGAGGTGGGCAAAGCCGGCGGTGAGGAACGCGCGGCGAGCTCGACCGGTCCCCTCCACCTGGAGATGGCCCACACGCGGAGTGTGTTCTCCACGACGACGCCCGCCGGGTAGCGTCGCTCGGGCACGGTAGGAGGCCGACGGAAGACCGGTGCGTTGAACCGCATCCTACCGGTGCGTTGCAAGGTCTTGGGTGGGGATTAGCTTCAAGTGGAGAATATATGGATTGTGTGTCGCGCCGAGTGGAGAGGGAAAGAGGGGGTATAAATAGGGCGCCAAATCGATCAATTACAATGAGGCGCGCCTTACAATGAAACGTCGCGCGTGTGTGTATCCGTGTCAATGCGGTGCGCCTGATTCAGTCTTCCTTTATTGCTCTGAATCGTCGACCATAAATGGCTCTGAATCGTCGTCTGCCTCGCTGAGCGCTCGAGTTGGTGCGGCGCACGCATGGCGAAGTCTGCGACGGACAAAACCGTGCAACGGTCCGAACCACGTCTCCTCCCTAGACTAATCATACTGCGGAGTGAGCCTCTCGCGGATCGCCGTCGCTCGGCGGATCGCAGCCGTGCACGGCCTCCATCCAACGGCGTAGAGCTAGGTATTGTAGGGCCCGCCCGGAGTCGCTTCGACCGCCACGTGAGAATGGCCATTCCTCGGCTCCCGAGCGGCCGCCGCCCACCTCTGCCAATGAAGTTATTGGCGACGCCACGCGTGCCCATCAGCCCGCCGCCCACCTCGCCAATGAAGCTATTGGCGACGCCACGCGTGCCCATCGGCCGCCGCCCACCTCCGCCAATGAATTTATTGGCGACGCCACGCGTGCACGGCGGCCGCCGCCGACCACGGTTGCCCGGGGCATTATATAGCGGCGCTCGTTCGGCTGCCTCATCTACTCCCGCACAAACCCTAGCCGCCGCGAGACCTCGCACCGTAGCGCAGCCCACCCACAAGCCCGCGAAGGAATCCATGGCTGGTTTTGGTGGGCGGCGAGGCGGTCGAGGCCGTCGAGGCCGAGGGCGCGGTCGCCGTCGTCGGAGCAGCATCACCCGGCCGCTCGTCGTCGCCGGCGCCGTCATTGTCTTCGGAGGAGGCGACGTGCTTCGAATTCATCCTACGCATCGACCAGGACCCTCTCGGCATCAAGCGGCTTCCGGACAAGTTCGCCGAGTTCGTCGATGGCGTCGAGCCGGCGAGTTGCGGCCTACGGGAGGCGAGCCGCAACTTTCGTCGATGGCGTGTCGAGGTATTGTTCGACGGCCGGGGCAAGATGTACCCGCACACCGGGTGGGACAAGTTCGCCCGCTACCTCGATCTCGAACCCGGCTGCCAGCTTATCTTCCGCTACGACGGGGATGGCGACATGGTCGTCAAAGTGTTCGACGGCACATCCTGCCGGAGATACTACCACATCGGCGAGTCAAGCTCGAGCACCGACAGGTTAGATATTTTCGAGTGTTCTTTCTTTGCAGCGAAAATGGCCACCGGCCAATAGAACCACTAGTGTACGTTTCTAGTCCGGGTGCACGGGAGTGTTCTTTCTTGGCAGCGAACACGGAAACACCCGAGGACGACACTAGTTAGGTTTCCTCATTTTTCAATGTTCTAATCTTGTTTTAAACTATGTAATGGTTTGTGTAATGTTCGTATCTCGTGTTTAAATGAAAAAGAGAAAAAAAATTAGGTAAAAGTTATTGGTTTCCAAAATTTGTGAAGTTTTTTATTTATTTCAATTTTTGTGATAGTAAACCTATAAATTTCTGTTAAATTCAGGCGAAAAAAAGTTGACAGATAAAGCCATGGCCCATGAGTTCCCTCCCCGCGTGCATTGGCCCGTTACATGTCTGACAGCCTAGTTTTTTAATTTTTCTTTAAATCTGCAGCACATCCGGTTAAATTGAAAAAATTCAAAAAAGTTTTAACCAACGGATTATGTTCACAAAAACGTGTGACATATTGGGTAAAAAAAACTGGATTTTTTTTCGAAGGTCGAAAAATCGACTAGCTTAGAAAAAGTGGTTTGATGTAACCCAAACGATTCCGTTTCTAAGAATGTGGATTTTTCGACCTTCGAGAAACGCTCCAGAAATTTTTGCACACACTCTCGTATCCATTCTAATACGAAGTGTGAAGGTTTTTTCAATTTTTGAATTTCTGTGAAAATAAACAATTAAATTTCAGTTAAATTCGAGTTGAAAAAAAAACAAAAGAAAACTAGAGAACCCTGATGGATGGGCCATGAGTGTTCCTTCCCCGCGTCCATGCTCCACGTTAATGGGCTTAGTAGAAACCGCGTTACATGTCTTTCGGCCTAGCTGATAAGTTTTTTAGTTTTGATTTGAATAAATCTGCAGCACATCTGGTAAAATTCAAAAAATTCAAAAAACGTTTTAACCAACGGATTATGTTCACAAAAACGTGTGACATATTGGGTAAAAAAAACTGGATTTTTTTTTCGAAGGTCGAAAAATCGACTATCTTAGAAAAAGTGGTTTGATGTAACCCAAACGGTTCCGTTTCTAAGAATGTCGATTTTTCGACCTTCGAGAAACGCTCCATAAATTTTTGCACACACTCTCGTATCCATTCTAGGACGAAGTGTGAAGGTTTTTTCAGTTTTTGAATTTCCGTGAAAATAAACTATTAAATTTCAGTTAGATTCGAGTTGAAAAAAACAGAAGAAAACTGGAGAACCCTCGCTGGATGGGCCATGAGTATTCCTTCCCCACGTCCATGCTCCACGTTAATGGGCTTAGTACAAACCGCGTTACATGTCTTTCGGCCTAACTGATAAGTTTTTTAGTTTTGATTTCAATAAATCTGCAGCAAACCTGGTTAAATTCAAAAAATTCAAAAAAAGTTTTAACCAACGGATTATGTTCACAAAAACGTGTGACATATTGGGTAAAAAAAACTGGAATTTTTTTCGAAGGTCGAAAAATCGACTAGCTTACAAAAAGTGGTTTGATGTAACCCAAACGGTTCCGTTTCTAAGAATGTGGATTTTTCGACCTTCGAGAAACGCTCCAGAAATTTTTGCACACACTCTCGTATCCATTCTAAGACGAACTCGTGAAGGTTTTTTCATTTTTTGAATTTCTGTAAAAATAAACTACTAAATTTCGGTTAAATTCGAATTGGAAAAAAGACAGAAGAAACTAGAGAACCCAGCTGGATGGGCCATGAGTGTTCCCTACCCACCGCTCCATCGCCTCCCTAAGGACTATAAAAAGGGCCGCCTCTCATCGTCCCTTTCACACACAAACCCTAGAGGCTCTCTCCCCAACCCTTGCCGCCACCGTCTCAACAAGAGTTGACGCCATGGCTGGGAGAGGCGGAGGCCGACGTGGTCGTGGCCGTGGCCGCGGCGAGCTGCACGCTCGCCGTCGCACCGCCACACCGTCGGCTTCATCGCCGGAGATGGACGTGGAGGGGCCCGTGCTGTTCGAGTTCGTCCTCGTACTCAAGGGCGACCCACGCGGCATCCAGAGACTTCCTGACCCCTTCGTCGTCTATGTCGCCGGCGACGATCGACCGGGCACGCTGCATCTGCGGGAGGCTTCGTCCGGCTTCTACCGGTGGATCGTCGACGTGATATACGACGGGCGCGGCAAGATGTACCTCCACATCGGCTGGGAGAAGTTCGCGCGCCACCACAGACTCGAAGCCGGCTTCATCCTCCTGTTCACCTACTATGGCGACGGGGACTTGAGCGTCAAGGTTTTCGACGAGACGCGCCGCCGCCGGGACAACCACGACAACCACGGCGACAAGCACCGACGAGGAGGACGACCGATGAAGAGTGTTGTTTCTTCGCAGCGAATACGTGCACGGAAGTTTATGGGTGTTCGCCTCATCCTCCCGCTGGATTTTCCAGTTTGGGTGACTGGGGATTGTTAGCAGTGAACACAGGAAACCTTGGATGCACGGTCTAGTTAGGTTTAGTTTTTTTGCAAAATTTTATATTTGTGTCCACCATGGTTCAAAATATGTATTAGTTTGTGGAAAACCATGTCCCAATTATGTATTAGTTTGTGGAAAACCATGCACTATTATGTATTAGTTTGTGGAAATTGAAATGAAAATACCAAAAAAAGTATTTTAAAGGTTTCGTGTGTTCACACGAAACCTTCGATGCCAAATCAAGTGGATGGATGTGGATGTGGATGTGAATGGGGTTGCCGGGGTGAGTCCAACCGAGTGCATGGTTATTTCATGTGAGAAACCTAGGAGTGCATGGTCTATTTAGTCAACGTCGAAATAATCACAAGTACACAAATATGTGACTATTTTTTACCTCAAACTCATATGTGACTATTTTTTACTCCTTTCTTACCTCGTACCTTCTATGGTAATCAAACTTGTTGATTTTAGATAACATCTCTACGTGGCAATGACTTTGTTATCGAGGGATCGAACAAGTTTGGCTACGGAGACCGAGCAGTCTATGTGAAAAACAATCTATGCATGAGAATAACAAACAAGGCATTCATGCATAACGGTTATAACTAGCATTTATCTAGATAAAAGAGTAACGATTATAACTAGCATTTATCTAAACAAGGCATTCATGCTTAAAAGTTATAACTAGCATTTATCTAAACAAGGCATTCATGCATAACTGTCATAACTAGCATTTATCTAAGGCGCCTTTATCTAAACAAGCGGGCACTCATGCATAACGGTCATAACTAGCATTTATCTAAACAAGCAGGCATTCATGCATAACACTGGAGATATAAGTTCTTAATTAGTACTAAGAAATTCCATAAGTAGAACTTAAGGTTCTACGTACACACATTAAACCTAAAAGTTCTTAGTTATCCATTACAACCAGACAGAAATAAGCTCCAAGGACATAACATATATACGGGGGCGAGCATCGGGCTGAGGCATGCATGGTAGGTTCAGATGTTGCGACGCCTCTTGAGGATCCTGCCGTAACGGGGAAGGCGAGGACCCAGCAGAAACCTTGCAAGTGCCTCGTGGACAGCCTTGCCCTGCCACTCGGGGGCGCTGTTGCGAGTGTCCATAGCATGCATCTCAAGGGAAGCCAGCGCGCCGTCCTTCACCTTGCAGGGACAGAAGGGGCAAGCATGCTTTCCCTCCGCACCTGTCTTCAGAATCCGAGACTCGAATCCCTTGACCTGCCTCTGCACGTAGGACTCAAAGTTGTCCTCGTCGACGTCGTCATCTGTGTTGTACTCGCAAATAAAGGGGCACATGTGAGGAAGCGGCTAAAGGATGCAGAACATGGTATGGTATTCACAAAGTTCATATCTTCTTAATATTAACTGCTAAATTTAATGAGTAATTCTTACAATTCATACCTGAGGAACATAGAGAGCAAACTTTAACCATGGGAGTTTGGATACACGATTTACAAACTGTTAAAGACAATGTATTTATGCTTTCTATCTTGGTACAAGATTTACATACCGCCAAGAAAGGACTTTCCACACATTCGGCAAACCTGAAGAGTCACTACTAAGCATGAATAATTTCAAAAATAATAGCTTACTAAGAGTTTCTACGACATCCAAAAACAAATCAACTGTAGGTAGGCATTCTTCAACCACCTAAAATTTCTAGGTTTGCAGGTTGTCAAAAGGCAGTCCATTTTTGGTTACCTTGTCACATATGTTGCTGATTTTGTTTCCTATTGTACTTTTTTCATGAAGAAAGCAGTAGCTTTCATTTGAACATATCTTTTATTTTTCTTAGTGGAAGTCCAATTACTATTTTTCTGTTCGTTTATAATTTGAGCATAAGTTTGAATTTCCTTAGGACTTTATGTTCTTATGCAAGCGGCAGACATAAAGCGAGTAGCTGATATAATAAATATTATTTCTGGTTTGTTTGATACATACATCAGGATGTAAATGATGAGTTTTCCATCCGACATAAAAAAGCTTTCCCATAATTCACCGAATCTACGGGGAAACGGGGCAAGGACCTGATCCACAATCAAGGTCTGAAATACCAATACTTTTTCCTTGTTTAACACTTGTCAGCACATATGTTTAGTATTTATGTCTGTAAAAATTTAGATATGCCTTATATTGCTTTTCTACACGGTTCAACACTCTGTTAACTATGTTTTTCTTGTTTAAAAATTCAAATGAGAGGTCTGTATTAAAAAGTGGTTCTCAAGTCGTTTATCATACATTCTTGCGTATCCAAATCATGGTAAACAAGCAAACCTTCAGCTCTTGACCCATTTCAATCCCCAACGGCAAATAGGCTCATTTCTATATGAAGAAGCTCCAAACCAACTTAGTATGACCGCAACTTTCATTTATATTAGGCAAGTGGCTTATTTAGTAGTTGTATCTTATTTGTTGTTTGAGAATAATTTAGCTGAATCCACAATAGTTTGAATGGTATCGTCTTCTTATAGTGGTACACAGTAATGATTTTAATACAAAGTTTATTGCTTTGGATACAAGATCACAATGGTAGAAGAAGTGCAAGAAAAATGAATGTTTGTTGCTTTGGATACGGATCACAACGGGCATTCAACTAGTAATATTAACTCGCCAATGTTTGTTGCTTTTAATACAAGATCCACTTATTTCTGGACGGAGGGAGTAGATCTAACTCGCAGGGCTCGATGTACTCGAGGACATAGCTGCGGTTACCGGATCGACATAGCATCCACGGGCATCTACTACATCTACTTTGCAGGGGTTACCGGATCCGAGAGGGGAGACATAGATTTACCTCGCAGGGCTGGACGTATCGGCTGGCCTCGTACATGGCGTCGATTTCCTTGTACGCCGCCTCCCTATCGGCAGCGGCGCGAGCAAGCAGCGGCAGCCACCGCATCGGCGATGCCGCCCGGATCGAGCACCAGCAGCTCCCGCGCCGATGTCCGCCGCCGCAGCAGAAGGCGCAGCCGCTCCCGCTCCAGCTCCCGCTCCCGCTCCCGCAACCTCTCCCGCGGCCGCCCCCGCAGCCGCAGCCGCTCCCTCTCCGCCCTCCAAACCAGCAGCAGCCGCGGCTAGGTTCATGTCCATTGCCGGATCTCTGCTTCGCCGAAGAAATGGGAGTGTAGGGAGAGAGGCTTCGTTCGCCGAAGAACTAGGGTTAGGGTTTTCTCTCCTCTGCTTTTTGCCGGAAATGGGGATGGTGGGGAGGGGATGCGGCCGACTGGGGATAAAGTAGTAGACTCTTTTGGACTGTGCGCGTGTGCGTGGACCCGTGTGTGGACCCGTGGGCATTGACGGACGTGTACGCGGAAGGGGTACGGGCGTGTACGCAGAAGAGGTGTACGGGCGTGTATGTATTCTCGCGGTGATACGCGTACCTCCTCGGGCTAACGGGTCCTGCGGGTTTTGGAGCAGGCATTTCTGTACCCGAATCGAAGTTGAAAAGACGATCCTGCCCCTCGCCGCGGAGTAATCTGGGTCGTTCTTGTGTTCCGCTCAACATACCCGTTCGACGTTGGGGGTCTATGGAAGCAGTCGCCTTACACGAAAACACAGTTTGGAACATGGTTTTCCACAAACTAATACATAGTTTGAACCATGGTGGATACAAATATAAAATATTGCAAAGAAACTAAACCTAACTAGGCCGTGCATCGAAGGTTCCGTGTGTTCGCTGCTAAGAAAGAACACTCGAGGGCACACCCAGTCACCTAAACTGGAAAATCCAGCGGGAGGATGGTGCCCTTGTTGGTTCTACCGATGAGGCGAACAGGCAGAAATCTCCGTGCACGTATTCGCTGCGAAGAAACAACACTCATTCAGTCGTCCTCCTCGTCGGTGCTCGTCGTCGTCCCCGTCGACGTGGTAGTCCCGGAGGCGGCGCCTCTTGTCGAAGACCTTGACGCTCATGTCCCTGTTGCCGAAGTAGGAGAACACGAGGATGAAGCCGGCTTCGAGGCTGTGGTGGCGCGCGAACTTCTCCCAGCCGATGTTGAGGTACATCTTGCCGCGCGCGTCGTAGATCGCCTTGACGATCCACCGGCGGTAGCCGCACGAATGCTCCCGCAGATGCATCGTGCGCGGGCGTACGCCGCCGATGTACTCGGCGAAGGAGTCCGGCAGCCTCTCGGATGCCGCGCGGGTCGCCCTTGAGGACGTGGACGAACTCGAACAGGACGTCCGGCTCCACGTCCATCTCCGACGATGAAGACGACGGCGTGGGAGGCGACGGAGAGCGTTCGACCGTGCCGCGGCCACGACCACGACCACGACCACGGCCGCGGCCGCGAGGTCGGCCTCCGCCTCTACCGGACATAGCGTCGAGTCTTGTTGAGAGATGGTGGCGGCTAGGGTTTGGGAGAGAGGCGCTAGGGTTTGTGTGTGAGAGGGACGATGAGAGGCGCCCCTTTTATAGGCCGGAGGGAGGCGGAGGAGCGGTGGCGCTCATTAACGCCGGCACGCGAGCTAGGCGCGACGGGACGCGTCGCCGCGCCCTCTCGCGGGAACTGCACCGTCGCTGCGCGCCAGCAACTTCCGTCGCGAGGTAGGCGACGGTTAGGTTTAAATTAATTGTGCCGCCGACGGGTCGGCCCCGCCACTCCCCGCCTCGCTTTCGTTGTGTCCGGCGTCCCCGGTGCGTCCCCCGTGGGACGGGGACGGGCTCGGGCGCCGGACACCATATAGGGGCGCGCCGGACAAAAAAGGGCTTTGGGGGACGCGGCTGGAACGTTTTTTTTGTCCGGCGCGCCCCAAATCGCTTTGGGGGACGGTTTGGGGGACGCGACTGGAGATGCTCTCAAGCCCTCAACTGGCCTAAAGACAAAACCTGGGAGGTCTGCAGCAGGGTGGGTGCTACTTCGCCGGGTCTGCCTTTCGGTTTAGGCAGAATCGGCAAGCCAAATCAGCCGCTGCTCATTAAGAGGGAGGACGTCAAGTGAAGTGCTGGCGGCCTCGTTTCTGGAAATTAAAGAACAAAACGTCCATCACTGCGATGGTCCATGTTTTCGCTCCAATTTTAATTTGGATCACCACTCTTCTATGTATATATATGTGCCTGCTTAGTGGTTTTAATTTGAGAAGATGATCGCGCCTGAAAAAGAGAGGCTGGTGCACAATCTTTCGCCGCTATTGTGTTAGTCGATTTTTGCAGGAGTTTAAGATGGAAATGGAGGTTGCATCGCAATATTATACAGCAGAGTTTTCGGAAGGGTGAGCCCATCGACACTGACGCTAGTGCGAGTATTCAAACACGGTGGTACATCTCAGGTGTATTCACCTTCTGCTTCACGTCAATAATTCCCCGCTGCCACAATAGCTCAAAATAGATCAGAGGGAGCACATATATAAGTTAGAATTGCTCGCTCCTCCCCGTTTCAAAAAAAAATTGCTCGCTCCTTACTTTAGGAACATTATCGTCTATAGTGTGCATGCAACAAATGCACACACATATATGGGCATTCAATTGTACGTCTCTTAAAAAAAAAAACTTTGGACATGTCCACACGTTAAAATAAAAAGGGTTTGCATTACAAATGGATATTCCTACTAGTAGTTCCTTATCTGGTAAGCCATCCCTAGTAGACAATAAATATCCTCTTGTAGTTAGCACATGAGTAGTACGTCACTAATAGTAGTATATCATTTGTTTCTTCCACTATCGGCTGAAAGATCCATTAGATTTTTTTTGTTAAATACAATAAAAATGCGTTAAATCGAACAAAAATTAGTACAAACTTGCAGTAGGAAAATGAGTGCTCGCAAATCCCCCCCCCCCCTCCCACAGCTGCAGGAAGCCCTTTAGTTTGAAATTTTTGAAAATCGTATTTTTATTGTTTCAAAAAAATCTGAAAGAAAGCTTCACTAGTGAAACTAGCTATAGGTAGGAGCCATTTCTATGGAGCACCCCATTCCCAACACCAGACCATATACACCACTAAAATATCAGATTTGTGTGGCGCACCGAAGCTTGGATGTACTCAATAATGTTTCTTATAAGAGTGCAAAATTCTTGGTATTCGGGGCGACACAAAGTGTGAACAATTTAAATGTTTTAAGAAAGTGAACTATTCACCATATTTAGATCCACACCTTTGTCATTTTTGTGTATCCAAGGATACAAAGTATTTCATGTTGATTTTTTCACATTTTTCTGAAACTCTGATTTTTTTTGAGTTTTTAAGAATTAAGAGCTACATGGAGCTTTCCTGTATTTATATTTTTTGAGGAAAATGCATCAAAAAAAACTAGTACAAAGAAGTGCAGCAATTACAGTAGAAAGTAAGATACAATAGAGGAGCATATGCCATCAACATATATGCAATCGATATACCTAGTAGTTTTAAATATCATGTCAAGAAAAAGGAGAACAACGAAACATATTTTGATTTCGTTTGATTTCAGCATTTCCATTTTAGAGCAACGACCTTTTGAAGGTTCTCAAATAGCTGTCATCCTTTATTTTGAAAGCCTGTACTTGGTTCTTAAAAGGTTGACATGCAAAGCGCATCATAAAAAGAAAATTTCCATGTTACAAAAGAGAAACGTAGTAATGGCTAAAGAGGCCCAACACAAAAAACAAAGGCATGACCACAATCAGGCTACCCCTCGATAAAGTATTTTTTTTTCTACACCCTCACCTTTTATAGAGATTTTTGGTGTACCAAAAATTCAAAACAAAAACTAGTGTAATAAAAAAATGACCTGCAAAGATTGAGGTTAATACGTTTTGCTATTGAGAGAGAAAGAAAAAGATACAATTTGATGAATTTACATTAACGTATATTTGATATAAGGTTGTTATTTTATTTGTCTAGGCTACACATATAATAGTATAAATTTTCCACTGATTATTTATGTCATAGAATAATGTTGTACAACACTGATAAAAAGTTAGGGTGTGTGCAGGTGCACTCATGCTCAATTGTTTCCGGAGTCTCGCAGGAAGTCGATTACACTCGCGTGACACAACACCATGCTATTCCGAACGCTCGTAGCAACATTGGACGCGCGCGTAGGTGTGAATCAAACTCTAAGTAATTAGTGGCTCGCTGAAAAAAATGATTGATTTCTTATTTTTTGTATGCCACAAGGTTTAACGTTGATTCATTTCATGGAATCTCGCTTTAACTATAACTTTTGCTTTGCAAAAAATCATAAAGCAAAACATGCATGTAGATAAGGATCTTTTGTTTAAAGACGATAAGTGGGTGTCAAATTGGCTGGCAGTACGGCATAGAACTCTAACCTAGAGCTGGGGGCACCTTTGATTAGTCTCTTGCTTTCCAGTTTCCACCGGTCCTTCTTCCTCTGGCCGGAATGGTGAGTTCGGAAGTCTCCGTCAGCGAATGTAACAGTGCAACTTATGTTAGAGTTTACTGGATCGGTTAGTATTTAGTCGAGCGCACCTATACTTTTATTTCGACCATTTGGTTCTGGAGGGACCGATGCCAAGTTCTGTTATATGTTGCCATCGGATGACATTCTGGTCCATGGTGATATCACACGCGGAGAATATCATAAAGGCCGGATTGGAGGACTAGCAATGGAGGTTCGAATCTCTGTGATGTTGAGAGATTTGCTTGGTGTTCTGGGGCAGCAGTAATATGTAAGTGGGGACGAAAGCACATGTGAAGTTCATAGTCAAACCTTTCAAGATAAAAATCCAAGATCTAGCCTTAATTAGTTGTGCGTGATAATGGTTTTGTTGAAGATGTTGTTTTGGAAGCAGGGGCTATCTTCAGAGCAAAATCTAAAATCTTTGATCGAACGACGATGGCGCTTGTGCATTGTTTATTTATTGAAGTCGTTGCTTTTGGCGAATTTGGAGTTCAGGTGCTTGGTGGTGAATGTATTATCGTTGCTAGGGTTAGAATACAGTATCGAAACTTTTTATTTTCCTAGTTTCCTTTTTCTTTTTTGGTTGTGTGTGGATCTGTACTACCATTAAGCTATTATTACTTTATTGCAGAGATTAGTTATAATTGATATCTCGATATTAATATATTCTTTTTATCGGAAAAACAAATCAAATAAATCGGGCACAGTATGGTGCACGTGGGTTGAATTAGCGCTCAACCATATCTTAATTTTGTAACTATGCGGCTCCATGCAGCTTGTTGAATGAACAAGTATAGGGCTCCATTCGTGCCGCCATGCAATAATTTATTTGTATGGAAAGCAAGACACCATCGACATACTTTGATCAACCCAGCGGAGCCATGATGAGTGAATCTACATTTTTTACAATAATTAGTCATTATTAGTTGGTTAGATGACTTAAATAAATAAACTAAAGAATAATATCCTCCGCTTCATATTACTTGTCACTAGTATGGATGTATCTAGAACTAAAATATGTTTTTTCCGATATGGGAGCAAAACCACAGCCTTTGCATCAATAGATGCACACAATCATTATTTTATTAAAAGTATCGAGTACATTATTGTTTACAATTATGGATCAGGCAAGGTTGATACAACCAAAGAAATATGAGGCACATAATCACGCTACCCATTTTGTATCCTATTAATATGCCGCTATCCAGTCTGGAAATAGAAGTCCCGAGCAACCGTCAGCAACCGGTTGCATCCAATATCCATATCCTTCCGCTGATCCTCCGGAAGAAGAAAAGCCCATAGTTGGATCCAGTGTGTAGCCCGACGAATAACCTGCAAAAAGTTAGTTCCCTTCTGTTTGTTAAAAATAATATCATTTCGGCATCGCCAAATAGACCAACAAAGAGCAGAAACTCCAATACGAATTATATCTTTGTCTTTCTTCTGCACCCCTTTTAACCAATTACCAAACATATTAGTAATATTAGAAGGAGGCGGGATGTTGTATGCAAAATAGACCATGTGCCACAATATTTTAGCAAAAGGACATGC
Organism: Lolium rigidum; assembly: GCF_022539505.1. Taxonomy (NCBI): domain Eukaryota; kingdom Viridiplantae; phylum Streptophyta; class Magnoliopsida; order Poales; family Poaceae; genus Lolium; species Lolium rigidum. The sequence goes on along the minus strand of NC_061511.1, from coordinate 282,655,704 downwards.
AAAAAACAAATGATGAATTGTTTCATTAGTCACAAAAATAATACTTTTGACACTCATTCCACTTACGTTTAGCCAAATTGTTCTTAGTTAGAAGCACCTTATTTTTAGGAACCACATAAATATTTTTATTTTTAAGGGAATTTTAAGCTTAAATATTTACGGAGAAACCTAGTATGACCATTCATGTAATCAAGATACATAGATTTAACCGAAAACACAGCGGAGTCTATGAGTTTCCGTACAAACTTATCAGGCTCACTAGATAGATTCACAGTAATTAGCCGTTGATATAAGTGTAACCACGCGTTCCAGTTATGATCATTTAGACCCCCCCCGAAAACAAATATTAAGCGGAGTCTGAGCTAAAACCATCGAAACTAAGACATTTTTATGTTGTACGATGTTATAAAGGGAGGGATATTGCTGCGCAAGAGACATGTCTCCTATACATCCTCCCAAAAACGTACTGTGAAACCATTGCCTACCTTAAAATATCTTTTACTGAAAAAATCTTGCTTAACACGCATTAAACCTTTCCAAAAAGGAGAATCAGAAGGTTTGGCCTCAACCTGGGCAAGCGTTTTATCTTTGAGGTATTAGTGGCAACTAATATGTGTCTAGATACTTATGTATTAGTGGCAACTAATATGGATCAGATGAAGTATAATAATTAGAAAAAAATTCTAGATATTCGACTCAACAATCATCATTATTACAAGAATTTGGAGTGTGACTAAGTGTCTCCTTCAATCAATTTGATTTTTCCCTTTTTTGTCGTGTTGATACTCCTGAATATTTTTCTCTCTCTTTATTCTACCCACAAAGTTCATGAAGGAAATTAGAAACATCAGAACCACAACTGCGTCAAAAATGTGCGGAAGACTTTTCATCCATGTGGAGGGCTATGGAAAAGAACCAGGAATATAATTTTTTTTTTAAAAAAAAGAGGCTAGTATACATTCGTGCATATCGGAATACTTCTAGTAGTAGTTCTAGGGAACTTAATTCCTCGAGACCGGAGAACTGATTATAATTATAGAACCGAATTCCTCCGCTAACATGCACGTAAAAATGGGCACTCGGTTGAGGTGTGCGTGGAGGCGTTTAGGGTGGAACACATGGACGCCGCCTACTAATCTTTGTAGAGCGACAACCTAGCTGCCAATCTGCCATATGCTCATTGACTCCTCGTTGGACTTCATCCTGTCAAGTGATGCACGACTTGCTTGTTTGTTTTCGGCGAGGACCCGTACGTTCCTATAAATTTATTGAGCGGCATAAATGGTTATGATTTGTTGCAATGTCGTTGTTCTGCCCACATTAATAAGTGCAGACCTATCGAAATCGTGATGTTATAATTATTGTGCAGTTCCGGTATGCATGTCCAATTAAAAGGTTACTGTGATACATCTCACACGCCTAATTTCGGCCTGGACAGGACAGGGACAAAGTAAAATCCGAAGCTGAACTAAATTTGCCAACTGTGCTTTCCAAATCCATCTGTTATTGGGACTAACAAGGTTGTGCTCAAGAGCTAGCCTTATACATAGAGAAAGTAGAGAAACGTTTATTACTGGACAAGCTCCATCTTACTTCAGCAGGTTCAGTATGAGTAGTCATATGAAAAATAATATGCTTTATACCATTTCATTGATTAAGAAGATCAACAGATAGGCGTCCTGGCTGATTGAGCATAACCTTGCTAGTCTCAATAACATATGGATTTGAAAAGCCAAGTTACCTTTGAAGATTAAAATCATTCGCCTAACTGATTAAACCTGCTCAGAAAAATGTAGAGTAATAATAGCTAAATTTGAGAAAGAAAACTGTAATCTTTGTGAAACCTAGATTCAATGATTCTCCTTATTGAAAAGCTTTGTTAAAAGTAAAAGAAAACTATCTTCAGGGAAGGGAAGTTGTGCTGAATAAAGGTGACCTAGTAAGATTTTGGCTGGACCCTTGGTTAAATGGTGAGAAGCTTTGTGAAAAACACTCTCACTTATTCCATATTTGCTTGGCTCAGGAGGCTACCTTTCATCATGTGGTGTCTTTCAATTTTAACATATCTTTTAAAAGACGCATATCTCCTGATCTTCTTAATAATCAATGTAATTGTTTAAAGCAAACTCCCTCCGTCCCACAAAAGATGTCGAAGGAGTCTAGATACATCCAAATTTTGACAAACATTCGACATGTTTCGTGAGACGGAGGGAGTACTATTTTTTAAAATAACTAGTCATACTGAACCTGATGAAGTAAGATGAAGCTTGTCCAGTAATAAACGTTTCTCTACTGTTTCTATGTGTAAGGCTCTTGAGCACAACCTTGCTAGTCCCAATAACAGATTAATTTGGAAAGCCAAGTTACCTTTGAAGATTTTTTTTTGGTAACTTTGTTATGATGCTTAACTAGAGACAATCGTAAGAAAAGAAATTGGAATGGCTTTCATATTTGCTCGTTTTGTAGCAATTGTGAAGATGCAAATCATATTTTCTTTTCTTGTGCTATTGCAAGAGTGACTTGGGGTTGTGTTGGGGCTAATAGTTGTCCTTCCAATTATTGGCAGGTTGGCTTGGTTGTATGCCTATATGCCATAATGTAAGAAGTTTTTTTTCTTTGTTAATGGCTGCCATTTTCTAATCCATTTGGATTACAAGGAATATGATGACCTTTGATGGTTTCATGCTCAAGAATCCTTTTTCAATAATATACATTTTTTTGAACAAGATAATATACATTGTTTGCTTTTTTAAACCTACTGGCTTAATGATGATGATGATACTATGAAGATCAAGAAGGGGGCAAAGCAGCTGATGAAAAAGGCAATGCACATGGCCTAGGATATCAGTGCAAGTGATATTTCTACATCATTCAACTCCAAGCATCTCGAACATCCTGGAGATTCAAGCTCAATGATCTGACTGTTTATCGTCTTGGAAATTGATCTTGTCTAGTCCTAAAATTTGTAATTTCTAGCTGTTTTGTATGTGTCGTGCTAAACTTTTTGTTAGAGTTTGCTTTAGTATCATCAGATTTTGCCCCGTACATGCTCGATATCGAGTATTTGTCAGCGGGTTTCCTGATCGTGCGAGGGTGGCCTCTTTCCCGTCTCGTTTTGCTGCGTTGGTGCTGTTGTCTCAAACGACTTTGTATTTCGTTATGTCGCGGTAACGGGAAGGGGTAACCTGTGTGGAAAAAGAATAATAACGGCCCCCTTAGGTTTTACCTAGTGAAATGGTACCCCAACTTTACTTGACTTGCGACAGCTTGAAACTACTCTTGATTCAGTGTTGCTTGTCTCGGAAACGAAGCTGATCACGATGGTGCAGCCAAGAATCGGATACCACAGCGCCAGGCCCGTGTGCTGTCAGGTCGATCTGGTCCAGCGGAGCATATGTAGTCGCTCGGCGGTATCTGATAGCACACCGTGCAGATCCTATAACCCCTCACCTAACACATGAATTAGCAAATCCGATAAAAAACGCTACGGTACTAAACCGTGAGCATATCATCTGGCTTATCAGATATCACCGTACCGTACGTACTGGTCGGCCCCTTCGCCGGCGCGGCGCGCACAACATCTAAGCGAGCCACTTGATGTCACAGCCTGCGAGCTTGTACGGCGAGGCACGGTGAGTTGGCTCATATGCGCACAGTGCAACTAGCCTAGATGACGACGACACGAGGATCTAGCGGTTGTTTCACTGCTAAGTACGTCTCCTGCTTCTGTCCTTCACATGTGCATGTCACGCGTGTGCCAGCCCGGCCGGCCGGGCCTCCGCCACCGCGGCTAGCTCTGACCGACCGGATCTGCCTCCCCCGTGATGACGCCGCCGCGACCGCTCGCCGGCCGAGCGAGCCACCGTTTAATTTCTTGTCCTAAGGGCATCTCCAGCGACGCAACGCAAACGGACGCTGAGCGATCGTTTTCGTCCGCCGTGGTCGGAAATGCGTCTGAGCCCTCCTCCAGCGGGGTGACGCAAAGTGACTGGACCGTCCGCGGCGACGCAAACTAGGCCTAAATATGCACCTCGGATGCGTCTCCACGGACGCTGCGCGAACGCGCAAAGCGTCCGCTCGTCTGGCGGACGTTTCGTCTGGCCCGCCTGGCAGTGACCCAGCGTCGATGCGTCTTCTCCGCCAGTACTAGCGCGGAGGCGTCACTTCGGCAGTCTGCGGCGAAATGGCGATGCCTCGCGTGGCGCGCGGTAGTCGTCTACCTCTGGCACGAAGTAATGCCGATGCCATGCGTGCCGCGGCCCTCGCCCTGCCTTCGATCTATATAAACAAGGGAGGTAGCATCTCATCTCCTCCCCACTAAACCCTAGCCGCCGCACAATCTCCACCGTAGCGCCGCTGCCGCTCAGACTCCGTCGCAGCCACCATGAGCAACACCGGCCACGGCCAGGCTGCCGCGCCTCCACCTCCACCTACACCTCCCACTCCACCTCCCCTGGCCTCGAGCTCCGACGAGGAGTTCGACTCCGACGACAACACGGGCAACCTCCTCGACCCGGTCAAGGACGCCAAGTACCTGGCTGACGCGGAGAAGGAAGCAGAGGAGGAGCGGGCGGCCCACGCGGCGTTCGACGCCGAGATGGAACAGCGCAGGCTAGCGGCCGCCGCAGCCGTAGAGGAGTCCGACTCCGACATATCATGGTCTTCCCGATGACCCTGCCTACCCCGGAGGAGAGGGCGGCGGAGCAGAGAGCAATAGTCGAGTCCTTCGAGATGCTCAAGGACGACGCCTCCAACGCGAGGCTGCAGCAGTGCTTGCAAGAGTACGCGGAGGCGCACCAAGCCATAGCGGCCGCACGGGAGGCGGCCGAGAAGCCGGCGAGGGAGCGACGCAACAACGGGGCCGGCCCGTTAGGCAGCAAGTAGTATCTTTAGGTTACTTTGTATAATTTCTATGGTATCAAATGTACTAGCTAGTATATTTGCTCTCAAATATGTTGCAAATCTAAAAATGGGTCGTCTCGGTGGACGCACATCCAGACGCAAACGGACAGTCGGATAAAATATGTTCGCGGGGCGACGCAAACGGACGCTCGCGGCCACTTTTGAACATCTGAAATGCATAACCCCGTTGGAGATGCCCTAACTGTTCATTCAAATGTTCGTTTCTGCTTCTTCCTATGTGTGGCACCGGTATTGGCGTTCGTCGGCCTACCCAAATTTGGCCAAACCTGGCGTTTATGGATCATGGCAGGACGCACGTAAGCACGTGCATTAGTTAACGGTAGGTACCCTACGTAAATCTCACTCGAAAGAAAACTGACATAGTTCTTCTCGGTTAGTTGTCATCGTTCAATTTTATTGGCAACCCACCATTAACGCGATTCACTTCTGCTCCGGTGCTTCCTTCTTGGTAAAATTATGGCAGGCTTAAAAATAAAGACGGTGGAGATCTTTTCATACCCTTTCGCAAGCGGGGACATGATCATAAAATTTAAAATCTGATATGTACGTACAACCCTCTAGTGGCCCATGTGGTTCGTGTTGTCTTTTACGATTTCTACATATGTATGGCGTACTACTACAGTCACGTGCGTGTACCGAAAAAGCAGGACATATAACCCCTGCCGGCGTAGCGATTCCGTCGTCCGGCAGCGCCGTCGTCAGATCCAAAATACACAGCTAGCAGGTCTCAAAGCCTAGCATGCACGACGTGGGACGATAGTTAGGTAACTGGGATGATTACCTGATCACGTGACCTCTTTTTTTTAACATGGCGTATAGCTGAATATCAGTTTTGGCGGGCCTAAGGTAAATAAAAAACAAACAAAAATGAATAGTGTCAACACTTATAATCCCGTATTAATATTTTTAGAACCACCATGCAATATACTATGTGATTCTAAAATTGTAGATGTTGATATTTTTTATATAGAGTTGCTCAATCTTTTGAATTTTGACTTGGCTGAAAAAATATATGTATCAGTAATTAGGGAAGGAGATAGTAGCAAGTTGGATTGCATCTGGATTTGGATATTTGGCGTCACTCGAACCTCGGTTCATAGGATTTGCTCAGGATTTCTGTAGGATTGATCCTCTTGATTTTTGTTTTTGTTTTTGAGGGCTCCTTTGATTCATAGGATAGGAAAAGAACATGAATAGGAAAAGCATAGGATTTAGATGTCATGCCTATGTGAATCATGTGGCAGGATGTAGTGTGTTTGATTGTAGCAAAGGAATTTTCCAACGAGTTATGACCTAATTATTTCTTATAGGATGTGTTCCTACCAATCAAACAACTTGTATAGGAAAATTTCCATATGGTCAAAATCCTACACAATTCCTTTACAAATCCTATGAATCGAATGATCCCTCAAAAAATTTCGATTCCTGCTAACTTATCCCACATATACTTATAACATGTCCATTTTTGAACACAATTATCATGAAGAAAAGCCTCATCAAACATGCATTTGGGCACACCATACCAATAAATAATGTAACATATTCATTTGGTTCTCTTATCTTATAAATCAAAACATGCCTAAAATAACGACAAATGTATGTTGTTAAAGGAAGTACACTAAAACTGCTGAAACTGATTGATGTTCCTTGGCGCGTGATACATAGAGGATCACAAATACATATACACTAAAAATAACCTCATCCGAACGGCCCTATCCCATCGTCCACAACCGTTACAATACTACCACACCCCCCATCTATGAAAAATGTCGGATGCTTGTCTAAATGTGAGGGCTCCTTTGATTCACGAGAGGTAAATCATAGGAATAGGAAAGGCATATGATTGAGATGTCATGGCTAGTTGAATCCTATAGGAACATGGGTTGTGTTTAATTGTGCCAAAGGAAACTTTCCATGAGGTATGACCTAATGTTTTATTCGTGTAGGATTTGCAGTTCAAGATTCTACAGGATTACTTCATGTAGGATATGTTCATATGAAACAAATAACTAGTGTAGAATAATTGCCATAGGATCTAAAATCTCCTGCACAATTCCTATACTAATTCTATGAATCAAGCAAGCCCTAAATTTATATAGTTCCTATTGGATTTGCCTTCAAGATTTCTATAGGATTAGTTCATGTAGGATATGTTTATATGAATGAAACAACTAGTGTAGGAAAAATTCCCATGGAATCTAAATCCTACACAATTCATATACTAATCCTATGAATCAAAGAATCCCTAAATGCATGTAGACACTAAATAGCGTCTAGATACATCTAGATTTAAACAAATCTTAGAGGTCTATTTATAGACAAAGTGAGTACTCCCTCTGGTTCAAAATAATTGTCCAAAATAGATGCATCTAGACATGTTTTAGTGTGTAGATACATACATTTTTAGGCAATTATTTTGAACCGGAGGGAGTACTAGATTTGGGAGTATTATATTTGGATGCAGTAGAGTTGTTGTTTTTAATAGAACATTACCATACATTTTAAAAAATGGAATTATATGTCAAAAAGGTTAAATTGTTTGATTCATATCGAAAGTAAATTTCCAAGGTTTTTTTTTGTCACAGCTGGTTGACCAAATTTACGGCCAAACTCCCGAATCGATGACATAAATAAGACCAAAGGGGGGTAGTAAACATAAATTGGTCTCAACTTCGCATGATACCTTGCTATTCATCAATGGGCATCAAACCTGAATGCGAAGTCCATGTATGCTATTTACGGAGTACTTTCTTTGTGTGGAGAAGAGGATACACATTATTTCCCGTGACACATAAAGGATAGGAGTAGTAGTAATACTTGCCTAGCTATTTTACAGCACTCCGTATCTGATTTTTTGCAACATATAGAATGATGGGTCGATCATGAAAAGTACCTCCCATCGTGTGTCTAAATAAATTCAAACAAAACAATATGATATTCCCCGTGTACCTATCGCGGTACTACAAATGACAAAATTAACACGGGAAAGTGTGTGTATTTTCGGGTCGGTGGAGGGTACTTTCGGAATTGTCCTTTACCCCCTCCGCACCTCTACAGTAGTACTTTCTTGGCGTTACCCGAACTACACTAGCTTCTCACTCTTGTCCCTAAAAAAAGCTCTCATTCATGGGGAACCACTCCTCTCACCCACTTCCATGGCCACCGTGCCGGAATATCCCCGCCGGACTTCCACGGCGTTCTCGCCACACCACGAATCCAAATGCTCCTCATCATCCAGTCTACCGTAGCCACTTTGCTCCCATCCACCCTACCGGATCTAGGGCACCAATTCCCTGGTCCATCTCACATGTCCAGATCTGCTTCATCCTCGACCACCGGACCGGATCTAGTTTACCCACTACCGCCTCCACCCCACCGTTCCAGCCTCACCGACGACGGCGTGCACTGCCCTGGATTTGCTTCACCGTCGACCACAGCACCGGATCTTGTTCACCCACGCCGACGTGTTCTGCACCGGATCCGCTTCACCGATGCTCTTGTCCACCGCGCCGTAGCCTTAATCGACCTCCCCAGATCGGCTTCACCGCCGAGGCGCTGACAACTATCGCAACCGCTTCACCAACTTCCACCGCACCGTACCTGATGCGCTTCACCGACCTCACCGTTCATGGCACCGGATCTGCTTCTGCCACGATCTCGTCCACCGCACCGAAGTCTTCCAGTACAGCCCTAGACCTGCTTCCCCAACGATGACAACCAAACCAACTTCAGTAACCTCGGCGATTTGGACGTGACCGGCATCGATAACAACGATGCTTAGATGCCGCACCCATTTAGGTAACCATATATCTGTTCAAATTTTGTTGTGTTAGCATTATAGCTGGTTCAAGCTTGTTGCCATGAACTGTATTTGTTTATTCGTGTTACTTACCAACTAGCAAGCCACTCCGCATGTTACCCTTTGTACTACTCCCTCCGATCCATATTAGTTGCAACCAATATAGATGTATCTAGACATATTTTAGTTGTAGGTACATCCATAGGCACTGGACATGATAGTTCTCTGTGTTACATACCCACTCATTGAACACATTGGTTTTCATTCAGTGATGTACATGTTGATAAGTGATGCCTTTATAATTTGATTCATTCTATGCAAGTCACATCCTGCTACGATCTAATTCATGCCAAATTTTAAGTCATTGCACCTGTTGATTTGCATTCCTGCTCTACAAGTTCACAAGTGATGCCATTATTAGTTCCTGCATGCTATCGATATGTTGTCCTGCAGTACAAATTTATTTAAACTTGTCACACTAGCTACTTCGATAATAATTTTATGTGCCATCTGGTTCTTCTAAAGTTGCAGTATTAACTTGTTTCTCTTACTTAGCATGGCGCTCACATATGGAATGCGAACATATTGGTTTCATTCCATGTTCTACAAGTTCACAGGTGATCCCACTATATTTTGTATCTGCTCCATCCTAAGATTCAGCATTGACTATCCTCTGTGTGTTGCTCATTACAAATTTATATCCCGAAACATATTGATTTGCATTCCATTCTCTATTAGTTCAGGAGTGATACCATTATAAGTCCTATCTGGTTCATTCCTAGCTATTACAGTAACATCATGCTATTATTTAGTTCATGGCCAATTTTAATTAACTGCACAGGTTAGTTGCATTCCCTGCTCTATAGCTGTTGTCATCTTAACTTCTATTTGGCTCAATGATTGTTACAAAAGTAACATCCTTCCTATTACGGAGTTAATGCTAATGTTGAGGTCACTGTACATGTTACTCTGCATTCCCTGTACTAGAAGTGATACCTTTATTATTTGTAGCTGGTTCATCGTAAGGTACTACATTAACTGCCTGCTATTAGTTCCTGCATGCTATCGCTCTGCCATCCTGCAGTACAAATTTATTTAAACTTGTCACAGTAGCTACTTCGATCATAATTTTGTCTGCCATCTGGTTCTTCAAAAGCTGCAATATTAACTTGTTTGTCTTACTTGGCATGGCGCTCATATATATGGAATGTTGAACATATTGGTGTGCATTCTCTCTTCTACAAGTTCACATGTGATCCCACTATGTTCTGTTTTTGTTCCATCCTAAGCCCTAGAATTAACTATCCTCTATGTGTTGCTCATTACAACTTTATATCCCCAAACAAATTGATTTGCACTCCCTTATCTACAAGTTTATGAGTGATACCATTATAACTCCTATCTATTTTATTCCTAGCTATTATAGTAACATCCTGCTATTATTTAGTTCATGGTCAATTTTAAGTAATTGCACATGTTGGTTCGCATTCCCTGCTCTATAGCTTTTGGCATCGTAACTTCTATTTTTGGTTTACATTCCCTGCTCTGTAGATCTAGCCATCATAACTTTATCTTGCTCAGTCGTTACAAAAATTATGATCTGCTACTATGTTGTTCGTGCTAATTTTTTACTCCATGAACATCTTGGCTTGCATTCCATGTACTACAGGTGATGCCATTGTTTTGTATCTAGTTCGTCGTAAGCTAAAAAAGTAAGGACTTAGTTCGGCATGCTATCACTCTGCTATCTGGCATGTAGTACGAATAAACTTGTCATACTACTAGATAATAATTTTGTGTGCCATCTTGTTCTTCAAAGGCTGCAATATTGACTTGTTTCTCTTACTTGGCATGATAGTCACATATGGAATGCTGACCATATTGGTTTGCATTTTCTCTTCTACAAGTTCACAGGTGATCTCACTATATTCTGTATCTGGTCCATCCTAAGCTCCAGCATTAACTATCCTCTACGTCTTGCTCATTGCAAGTTTATATCCTGAAACATCTTGATTTGCATTCCCTTCACTATAAGTTCAGGAGTAGTATTTAGTTCACAGCCAATTTGAAGTAATTGCACTTGGCACATGTTGGTTCACATTCTCCTCTTTAGCTTTTGCCATTGTAACTTCTATTTTTGGTTTACATTCCCTGCTCTGTACATGTAGCCATCATAACTTCATCTTGCTCAGTCGTTGTTACAAAATTTATAGCCTGCTACTATGTTGTTCTTGCCAATTTTGTACTCCTTGAACATGTTGGTTTGCATTCCCTGCACTACAGGTGATACCATTGTTAATTCTATCTAGTTCGTTGTAAGCTAACGAAGTAAGGACTTAGTTCGGCATACTATCACTCTGCTATCTGGTCTGTAGTACAAATAAACTGTTCATACTACTAGATAATAATTTTGTGTGCCATTTTGTTATTCAAAAGCTGCAATATTGACTTATTTCTCTTAGTGCGGCGCTCACGTAGGCCTGCTCGTGTGTATATATGCATGAACACACAGTCTAGGGAGAATCATGCCACATCGCTCACTATTTTGGTGTTCAATGCATGAATACCACCGGGACGGAGGGGGTACTTAATTCTGTTTATCATGCTGGAACTCGTATGTATAACTGATCGTGTCTTGATGTAGAGTAACAAATAACTCCCTTCAGAAAAAAGGGCAACATTGGACATCTTCAAGTGTAGCAACCATGTAAGTTGCATGGGACTCGACAGCAGTAAGTCTGTTGTTTCATTCTAGCGTGCTCTGTTATATTGGTTGTTGGTATGCGGCATGCACTCTTTATTTGCTTATTGGTAGTTTATATTAGCCCCATATTGGTAGACTATCTGTGCGCATTACAATGATATTGTTATAACGAGGAAATGATGAGTTCCAAATTCTTTGGCAAACAACATTGTAGTGTCTTTGCCTTTCCATTATTGCCGTCTTAACTTGTAATGTCTTTGTTTCAGATATAGGTGGTGCACGGACAACTTAAAGATTGCCGAATCGCTTCATTGTATTGCTAGCTTTAATTGTCATTCAATTTCTCTGGGTTCTATAATATTTTTTCAAAGCCTTGTAGCTGATGTAATATTTAGTTAGTTTCTATAGTTCTTTCGTGCATTCTTTCTATGGTGCTTGTGGTAAGTGAGGCTATCCGACAGAAATCATATGCTGCGTAAATATTCTCAGTATCTTTCAATGTGCGGCGCAGTCTAAATCACAGTTTTCCTTCCCTTCAACGGCCCAATTAAGTGAAATCACATATGTGCTGGCCCACAAAATCCTAAAGCGTCTAACAGGACGACATATGAACAGTAACTAAACGGGTTGGCCCATTTACTTATTGGGCCAGCCCACTTGCTTTAAGGTGGACCCACACACTAACTGGACCGGCCCTGCAACAGGAAAGTGGGCCCGACGTGCTTATTGGGCCAGCCCATTTGGTAACTAGACCGGCCCGTTAGCAGGAAAGTGGGCCCCACAAGCTTATTGGGTCGGCCCACTAACTTGTTGGGCCAGCCCAATTGCTTTTATGGTGGACCCCACTTACTAACTGGGCCGGCCCGTCAGCAGGAAAGTGGGCCCCACATGTTTATTGGGCCGGCCCACCAACCTGTTGGCCCAGCCCACTTGCTTTATGGTGGACCCCACTTACTAACTGGGCCGGCCCAGTTACAGGAAAGTGGGTCCCACATGCTTATCGGGCCAGCCCACTATCTTGTTGGGCTAGCCCAGTTGCTATGGTGGACCCACATACTAACTTGGTCGGCCCTTTAATAGGAAAGTGGGCCCCACCTATGTTTTTGGGCCAGCCCATTTGCTCTATTGTGGTCCCCACTTACTAAATGGGCCGGCCCGATAACAGGAAAGGGGGGCCCACATGCTAATTGGGCTGGCCCACTAACTTCTTGGGTCGGCCCACTTGCTTTATGGTGGACCCCACTTGTTAAATAGGCCGGCCCGGTAACAGGAAAGTGGGCCCCACATGTCTAGTGGCCGCCCCGTTTGCCTGTTGACCGGTCAAACGAGGGCCAGGCCCACATGCTTAGTGGGCCGCCCCTTTAAATTTTGACCAGTCAACCTTAGAGGTTAGGCCCGGCCCACGTACCTAATGGACCAGCCCAGCTATATAGTTGACCGGTCAAACTAAGTCAGCTGGCCCGCCCAGCAAACTAAATGGGCCGGCCCGCTTAAGGGGTGGCAGGCCTCGTGTGGGCCTACCATCTACCACGGGGTTTTAGCCGGTTAACGGTCCGATTTTCCGTGGTGGAAGGGCGCCCAAACGCGACGAACCGAAAAAAATGTGGTAGGACTTCGCCTGACGCAGTTTCGACCACAGAACCCATATCGTCAGGTTAGGCCCATAGGCGACGAAAAATGGGCCTTAGTGGACGATTTTCGGACGTTGTGTATTTGAAATTTTCTTGTAGTGACCCCTCCGTCCTGCTGTAGAGAACCATGAGTATTCACACTCGATCTGTTGGGCCTCCTTGTCAGAGAAATGGACAATAGCAGACGCAAAAGGGCGAGAGAAGTAATAGGTTACTTGTAAATCTGCGGATCTGCGTTTCAAGGCGCGTCACTACAGCATTTTCACACTCGATATGTTGGGCCTCCTTCTCGCTTAAAGCATCTTCTATAGTCTGCAACCTCTGTCGAAGACCTTCGACAGCAGCATCATCCTTCTCGGCTTTTTCACAAGCCTTCTCGCTGAGCTTCAGCTTGGCGTCCAGTGCATCAGCACGTTCCTCAGCATGGCGGAGCGCCTCTGAAGTGAAAAAGATCAAAATAAAAAGAGTGCTCGTTAGAAAATAGAGAATCCACTGGTAGAAATAAGAAACATACAAAAAGCAGGGCAAGCTTTACCTCTCAAAGTGGAAGCTTCATCGCGGAACCCGAGAAATTGGGAGCCCAGGTGGATAAGATCCTTCATTAAGAGCTGGACGCGACTCGACAATACATAAAAACACCATGAGGAGGGGAAAAACTCGACAAGCGAAATAGATGTTTAATAAAGAAAGGGGAACTTACATCTTCTAGGAAGGGAGTCGACCAACTCCAAGCGACAACCTCCTGAGTGTGTCCAGCCCCGGTCCTAGCTTTCTTAGTTGGAGGCGCTCGAGGGCTGGGCACGGGAGTCGACGCTTTTGGGTTATGCTCCGGGGGAGGCAAAGTTTCCGCGGCAGTGCGGTTTCCTTCGGAAAGAACCAGGGTGTTGGTAGTGCTCGTAGGAGCTGTTCCGTGAGCCGCGGTTTCTTCTTCTGTCTCTTCAGTGGACCTGACAATATAGCGACAAAGCAAGATATTAGAGCATTGAAAGAATACTAAGATAGATGGAGACAATAAAATGGCAACTTACGAGCTAACTGCACCCGCGATAGCAAAAGGGTCGAAGGCACCTTCAACTTCCGGAGAAGTTTCTTCGACAGTAACTTCGGCAGGTGACGTGGGCATTACCCTTCGGGTAACTGTTATTGCCCTATCCTGTGCGGCCCAATTGGACGCCCATGAAGACATCCGATGGCAAGGTGGGCCACTACGGCAGTGCCAAAAGGGATTCCTCGAAGGACAAGACGAAGAGGAACCGAACAAGGAAAGTTTAGATCTAGGGCTTTTGTAACCTAGTCGTACCCGGACAGATCTCTTGAGACCTGGCACCCTATATAAGGGCCAGGAGAGGGGTTGCCGAGGGACACAACGAATCTCGGCAACTTTAGCCACCGTAAGTCTAGAGCTAGGTCCACGTAGCACTTAGCCTCTCGACGAAACCACATCTGAAACCTTCGGCACCCCATTGTAAACCCGCTATTTTCATAATCAAGATCAGACAGGCAGGACGTAAGGGTTTTACCTCATCGAGGGCCCCGAACCTGGGTAAATCGCTCCCCCCGCTTGTCTGTTAACCGATGTCTCGTGTCAGCCTACAAGATTCCATCAACCCTAAGCCCCAATCGGAGGGCATTGCCGAGGAGTACCCTCGACAATTGGCGCCGTCTGTGGGAACCCTGTTGGCACAAGATCCGTCATCGGCAGATCCAACTATGTCGTTGGCAGCTTCGTCGATGCCATCATCATCACCAGTCTTAGGAAGTCCGATCCGATTCGGCTCCTACGAGTTCACCCCGCACAGCAGCTCTTCCCGCTCGACTTTCTCGGATCTGCAAGGAAACATGGAGATGACGTTCGGGAGTGTCCACTACAACGTCAACGCGGAAGGAATCTTACGCCTGCTAGAACCGCTCGCCCCCAGATCAGCAAGGAAATCACTTCCATCGGCTGCAGGGCCGATCATGTCATCATCAGTCGACCTTTCGGCAGGATTGATGGACTCGGCGAACTCTACCCCATCGTCGACCCCTCGGTCGACGTCTTCAATGTCGGTTGGATCCGATAACCCTGCGCCATCAGAGATGACCTCGTACTACTGCCTAAATTGCGACACCAGGCACGGGTTGGGATCGAGTGACACACCGTTCATCTGCACTGCCCAGTATTCATCAGGAGAGGACAGTGTCGACAGCGTCATCAAAAGGGGGTCACCTGGAAAGCAGCGCACCACCAAGTTTATGCCGCCAATAACACAGGAAACGCAAGGAATAGGGGAGACGAAGATCACACCCCTCGCTCCAGCAGGCGGCTAAGCTTTGAAAACAGCGCCAGTAACAACAACAGCGATTACACCATCGCGGAGGAAGAGTGGGCAGCAGCTAGAGCAGCCGTGCTTAATAACACATCGCTCCCCGCTGGAACTTCGGTTGGAACCCTCAATGCCTATCTCTCTATATTGGAGAAAAACCGAGAGCGTCTATCAAAAGAGCAAGCCACCCTCGAGAAACGTCTATTCGCTGCAGAACAATCTAGCGAGCGGCGAAGGGGCTCGCGAGGAAGCGCCTCCCGAAGCAGTCAAGGCGTAGGGAAGCACCGATCGAGGTTATCCAGGCTTTCGGAAGATGATGCTAGGGAAATAACGTCGAACCTGTCCAAGTCCTTCATGACCACGGACACTGCGGGTATGCTACGGCCGAAAACCGTCGAGGGAGCAACTTCCAATCTCGCGGCGTACCTCATCAATCAACGACCCGAAGGTTCTATGGCTCAAGCCCACCGGGGCGCCTTAGAAAGCCTCGCAATCTTAGGAGACAACTTGGTCCCACGGAAGGAAAAGACCACGTTACAGGCCAGTGGTTCAAAGCATCGCTCAAGGGATGCTCGAGACGAAATCACCCAGAGTAGAATCGACAAAGCGAGGCGACGACGCGCCGCTAGGGAGGAATACGATAGTGACGCCTCAGATGAAAGCCAAGAGTACGACGGCGAGCTAAGGGGAGCTAACTGCTTGAGCTACAAGATCCGTGAGACGGTGCCGCCCAAAAAAATCAAACCTACCCCCACCGACGCTGCTAAGTACGATGGACAGCAGGAGTCGAGGTCATGGATAGACGATTACCTACAGACTGTGATCCTACACAAGGGAAATCAGATAGCAGCAATGCAGTGCTTGCAGCTTTACCTAAAAGATTCGGCACGAGCTTGGTTGAGAGGCCTGCCGAAAGGTTCCATCAAATCATGGGATGACCTAGTGTACGCTTTCGTCGCGAATTTCCAAGCAACATACAAGAGGCATGTTGGGATCGAGGAATTACGACATTGCCAACAGAAGCAGAAGGATTCGATGCGCGCATACATCGGAAGATTCACCAAACTCCTGAACGCTGCCGAAGACGTTTCCGTCGACAGAGCAATCGATGCCTTCAGCGATGGCATCCGACGTGAAACCTAAATAGAGGAACTTGGGCGCAAGAAGCCGAAAACTATAACCAAGTTAATGGAAATCGCCAACAGCTGGGCTGATGGCGAAGACAATGTACGAAGACCACGACAACGCAGTGACGACGAAGACGACGATCAGCCGAAGTACGATTCGGGTGGACGAAGGGGTCTCCGCAAGAAAATAAAAGACCGCAGTTACAACGACAGTAACCTGGTAGCCGCAGGATACTCCGATCGGCAGGACGATCGGTACGACGACAGGCGAGACGATCGACGGGACGGCAATCGGAACAACTCTGGGAACCGTGGCAATGATGTCTACGCACGCTTCTATTCCTGTAGACAGTGTTGGGCCTCCAAGAGCAGAGGTTTGTAGAACAGCAGCAAGTTTCCCTTAAGTGAATCACCCAAGGTTTATCGAACTCAGGGAGGTAGAGGTCAAAGATATCCCTCTCAAGCAACCCTGCAATTAAGATACAAGAAGTCTCGTGTGTCCCCAACACACCTAATACACTTGTCGGATGTATAGGTGCACTAGTTCGACGAAGAGATAGTGAAATACAAGTAATATGGATGATTGTAAGTAGTAATTGCAATCTGAAATAAAGATGGCAGCAAGCAAACATGTAGCGGAACTTGTTGGAAACGGTGTTTCAATGCTTAGAAACAAGGCCTAGGGATCATACTTTCACTAGTGGACACTCTCAACAATGATCACATAAATAAATAACTTCTCTTCACTTGTGCTACTTTCAAACACTCTCTTGTTGGATAACAAACACCATTCATTGTGTAGGGCTATAAAAGCACACCTCAAGCCGGAGTAAACAAGCTCCACAACGTCCAGGAGTTCATATTAAAGTAACCTCTAGAGTGCATAGTAGACCGTTGCAATTTAGACCGAGTACTAACATAGCATACACACTGTCACCAATAGCTATGAAAGGGGGAATAGATTGCATCAATACTATCATAGTAATAGTTAACTTCATAATCTGCAAGAGATTACAATCATAACCTACGCCAAGTACTACATGATGCACACACTGTCACCTTTACATCATGGAGGAGGAATAGACTACTTTAATAACATCACTAGAGTAGCACATAGATTAATACTCGATACAAAGCTCATGATCACATAAAGATCACACCATGGGAGAGAGAGATGAACCACATAGCTACCGGTAGAGCCCTTAGCCTCGGGGAGAACTACTCCCTCCTCATCATGGGAGACAAGCAACGGCGATGAAGATGGCGGTGGTGTCGATGGAGATGACTCCGGGGCACTTCCCGTCCCGCGGCGTGCCGGAACATAGACTTCTGTCCCCCGAAACTTGTCTTCGCGATGGCGGCGGCTACGGAACTCTTCGTGGAATATCGTCGGGTGTTTTAGGGTTTTCACATCTGGGAGCATATATAGGCGAAGGGGCGATGTCGGTGGAGTCCCGAGGTGGGGTCCCCACCTGGCGACGCGGCCAAGGGGGGCCTGCGCCCCCCTAGGGTGTGGGCTCCTCGCGGCCCCCCTTCGTCTCTCCTTCGGACTCCGTGAAGCCCCTGGAAAAATAAGAACGTGGCCTTTTGTTTCGTCCAATTCCGAGAATATTTCATGTGTAAGATTTCTGAAACCAAAAACAACAGAAAACAGGAACTGCCACTTCGGCATCTTGTTAATAGGTTAGTGCCGGAAAATGCATTAAAATGATGTAAAGTGTATATAAAACATGTGAGTATTGTCATATAACTAGCATGGTGTTGCGGTCAGAAACCCACCGGCGGGCAGCGACGGGCAACACCGTAGAGCCGGGAATCTCCCAGGACTGCGGCTGGCCCTGGTCCCTCCGAGCGACGGCCCGCAAAGCCTCGGCACGCACGTCCGATGCCGATGCAAGGGCGTGCCACCTGACCTATACCTGGTCGGGAAGGTGTTGGATGTGCCTCGCTTAGTTTCCTGCATGGCATACACGTAAACATAAAATACGAGCCTCGATCGGCTCTCGAGTTGTCTCGTGAATCGGCTCAAGGAGCCGATCCACCCATGATGTGTACGAGGTGTACGATCAGATGGTGGTCCTGCTTGATCAAAATAAAGCTAAAACGACCTACTACGATTTAGGGTTTTCACCGCATAATCGGAACGTCCTACTCGTGATTGAGCTCGGCGGCCACGCACGGTGATCGTAAACCGACCCTAGACAAGGCCTAAAAACCAACACGAAGTTGATCCCCGGAACATCCTGTCTAGGGCTAGCAAACTACACCCTACGCGCCACTCGGATCCTTCAACCCGTTTGTAAGGCCTAACCATGCAGATATTAAACTAATCCCCGAAGAACAAGGAGCAATCATAACGGATCGGATCTACTAAACAATGATCAAGCGGGGTGCCGCCCTTACACCCAAGATAGGTGTAAGGGCGGCTAGATGCCTAAGGGTCGCACGACGATAGCATATGATACGAAGAACAATGCTAACCCTAAAACATCTATGATAACTACGTTGCTCGCCATCAAAAAGGCTTCGGTACGAGCAACGCATGAACAACGAATAACGTGTCTCGCCTAGATCGCAAGATGCGATCTAGGCAGCATGATGCTTACCCGGAAGAAACCCTCGAGACAAAGGGAGTTGGCGATGCGCCTAGATTGGTTTGTGGTGAACATGATTGTTGTTTATTTCATAAACCCTAGATACATATTTATAGTCCGTAGACTTTCTAACGTGGGAATAATCCCAACCGGGCACGAGCCCAAACTCTATCTGACCGACACGTATCCTACTATATTACAGATACACGGGCAAACTAGCCCAAACTTGGTACATAAGGCCGATTCATGTATTTCTTCCATATATATTCTTCAAGCCCATCTTCAATCGCGGCCCACTGATGTCTACGGGTGCTTCTATTCTTGTAGACAGTGTTGGGCCTCCAAGAGCAGAGGTTTGTAGAACAGCAGCAAATTTCCCTTAAGTGGATCACCCAAGGTTTATCGATCTCAGGGAGGAAGAGGTCAAAGATATCCCTCTCAAGCAACCCTCGCAATCACGATACAAGAAGTCTCTTGTGTCCCCAACACACCTAATACACTTGTCGGATGTATAGGTGCACTAGTTCGGCGAAGAGATAGTGAAATACAAGTAGTATGGATGTATATGAGTGGTAATAGCAATCTGAATAAAATATGGCAGCGAGTAAACATGCAACGTAACGATAAATAAACGGAGATTCGATGTTTGGAAACAAGGCCTAGGGATCATACTTTCACTAGTGGATACTCTCAACATTGATCGCATAATAAATAACTCTTTCTCTTATGTGCTACATACACTCTTTTGTTGGATGATGAACACATTGCGTAGGATTACACGAACCCTCAATGCCGGAGTTAACAAGCTCCACAATTCAATGTTCATATTTAAATAACTTTAGAGCATAATAGATCATTGCAAGATAAACCAAGAACTAACATAGTGCACACACTATCCACATTACACTATGAAGGAGGAATAGATCACATCAATACTATCATAATGATAATTAACTCCACAATCTACAAGAGATCATGATCATAGCCTACGACAAGAACCACACGGTGCACACACTAGTCACCTTTACACCAAGCAGGAGGAATAGACTACTTTAATAACATCACATGAGTAGCACATAAACTAGTAGCGATACAAAGCTCATCATATGGATCTCAATCATGCAAAGCAATTCACGAGATCATTGTATTGGAGTACGAGAGAGAGATTAACCACATAGCTACGGTGAGAGCCCTCAGCCTCGATGGAGAACTACTCCCTCCTCATGGGAGCAAGCAGCGGTGATGAAGATGGCGGTGGAGATGGCAGCGGTGTCGATGGAGAAGCCTTCCGGGGCACTTCCCCGCTCCGGCAGGGTGCCGGAACGAGAGACTCCTGTCCCCGGATCTTGGCTTCGCGATGGCGGCGGCTCTGGAAGGTTTTCCGTATCGTGGTTTTTCGTATCAGGGGTTTCGCGACGGAGGCTTTAAGTAGGCGGAAGGGCAGAGTCGGGGGCCTGACGAGGGGCCCACACCATAGGGCGGCGCGGGCCCCCCCTTGGCCGCGCCGCCATGTGGTGTCGCCACCTCGTGGCCCCACTTCGTATGCTCTTCGGTCTTATGGAAGGTTCGTGGCAAAATAAGCCCCTGGGTCTTTGTTTCATCCAATTCCGAGAATATTTCGTTACTAGGATTTCTGAAACCAAAAACAGCAGAAAACAGGAACTGGCACTTCGGCATCTTGTTAATAGGTTAGTTCCAGAAAATGCACGAATATGACATAAAGTGTGCATAAAATATGTAGGTATCATCTATAATATGGCATAGAACATAAGAAATTATCGATACATGGACTCCTCTTTAATGCATAAGCATGTGGCAACAATTATTATTCTCATATCAGATTGAGGATGTGTGTCCAAAACTGAAACTTCCACCATGATTCATGGCTTTAGTTAGCGGCCCAATGTTCTTCTCTAACAATATGCATGCTCCAACCATAAAGGTGGTAGATCTCTCTTACTTCAGACAAGACGGACATGCATAGCAACTCACATGATATCCAACAAAGAATAGTTGATGGCGTCCCCGTAAGCATGGTTATCGCACAACAAGCAACTTAATAAGAGATAAAGTGCATAAGTACATATTCAATACCACAATAGTTTTTAAGCTATTTGTCCCATGAGCTATATATTGCAAAGGTGAATGATGAAATTTTAAAGGTAGCACTCAAGAAATTTACTTTGGAATGGCGGATAAATACCATGTAGTAGGTAGGTATGGTGGACACAAATGGCATAGTGGTTGGCTCAAGGATTTTGGATGCATGAGAAGTACTCCCTCTCGATACAAGGCTTAGGCTAGCAAGGTTGTTTGAAGCAAACACAAGAATAAACTAGTATATCAAAACTTACATAAAAGACATATTACAAGCATTATAAGACTATACATTGTCTTCCCTGTTGTTCAAACACCTCACTAGAAAATATCTAGACTCTAGAGAAACCACTCATGCAAACCAAATTTTAACAAGCTCTATGTATTTCTTCACTAATAGGTGCAAATTAAATGATGCAAGAGCTTAAACATGAGCACAACAGTTGCCAAGTATCAAGTTATTCAAGACATCATACCAGTTACTACATGTAGCATTTTCCGTTTCCAACCATATAACAATTAACGAAGCAGTTTCATCCTTCGCCATGAAAATTAAAAGCTAAGAACACATGTGTTCATACGAACCAGCGAAGCGTGTCTCTCTCCCACACAAGCATTTATTCAAACAAAAACAAAAACAAGAAACATACAGACGCTCCAAGTAAAGTACACAAGATGTGACCGAATAAAAATATAGTTTCAAGAAAAGGAACCTGATAATTTGTCGATGAAGAAGGGGATGCCTTGGGCATCCCCAAGCTTAGATGCTTGAGTCTTCTTGAAATATGCAGGGATGAACCACCGGGGCATCCCCAAGCTTAGAGCTTTCACTCTCCTTGATCATAGTATATCATCCTCCTCTCTTGACCCTTGAAAACTTCCTCCACACCAAACTCGAAACAAACTCATTAGAGGGTTAGTGCATAATTAAAAATTCACATGTTCAGAGGTGACACAATCATTCTTAACACTTCTGGACATTGCTCAAAGCTACTGAAAGGTAATGGAACAAAGAAATCCACCCAACATAGCGAAAGAAGCAATGCGAAATAAAAGGCAGAATCTGTCAAAACAGAACGATCCAGTAAAGACGAATTTTAAAAGGACACCAGACTTGCTCAAATGAAAATGCTCAAATTGAATGAAAGTTGCGTACATATCTGAGGATCACTCACGTAAATTGGCTTAATTTTCTGAGTTACCTACAGAGAATTAGACCCAGATTCGTGACAGCAAAGAAATCTGTTTCTGCGCAGTAATCCAAATCTAGTATTCACTTTACTATCAAAGACTTTACTTGGCACAACAAAACACAAAACTAAGATAAGGAGAGGTTGCTACAGTAGTAAACAACTTCCAAGACACAAATATAAAACAAAGTACTGTAGCAAAATAACACATGGGTTATCTCCCAAGAAGTTCTTTCTTTATAGCCATTAAGATAGGCTCAGCAGTTTTAATGTTGCGCTCGCAGGAAATAGTATTTGGAGCAAAAAGAGAGCATTAAGAAGCAAATCCAAAACACATTTAAGTCTAACATGCTTCCTATGAAGAGGAGTCTTGTACATAAATGAATTCATGAAGAACAAAGTGACAAGCATAAGAGGATAAACACGAGTAACTTCAAGATTCTCCCCATAAATAGGGGAAACTTAATATTATTGAAATGCATATAACCATATTTCCCTCTCTTATAATAACTTTCAGTAGCATCATTGATGAAATCCACAATATACCCATCACTTAAAACATTCTTATCATGATTCATATGCATAGAAGTATCATTAAATTTGGCATAAGAAGAGTTATTCTCATTAATAGTAATTGGAGTGAGATTATTATCAAGAATTTGAACATGGTAAACAAATTGCATATTAAGGGAATTGTTTTTGGTAATCCAATCATGACTATGACAAGTTTCATAAGGATAGTTAGAACCTATATCATAGCATTATTTATAATAATCATCAGAGATCGGGGGCACAGTGTCATCATAGGAAATAGAATAGTTATCTTTCACAGTCGGTTTATCTGTGTCCACACCATCATTGTTATTAGAAGGAGATGTATCAAGAACATAATGACCAGTAGCTAAAGGATTTTCAAACACCTCTTCCCCAAGCTTAGAGCTTTCTATATCATTATGGGAGGAAGCATGGATAGCACCGACACTATGGCAATTATTATCATCATTTTCAGAATTAGTTTTCCCAGAGATTTGTAATATCAAAAGTAGTGTGCTCATTCAAGTCATGATCGCTAATGTATGTAAAGGGCATAGGAAGATCATCGTATTCAGATTCATTATCATAATAATCATTAGGAGCAACATACTTACGGTTACCTAGCATTATCTCATTCACGCGGGGATACGCCGTTACCTCTTTCTTTTTATTCTCCTTCTTCTTCTTCTTCTTCTTCTTCTTCGTTCCCTTCTTCTTGTTCCCTTCTTTAGGAGGAAGAGGCTTGAAGGGTGGCTTGTCCGCATAACCTGATTTACTTTCGAAACAATAGAAGAAACTTGGGAGGATCCCTCCTTTTCATTAATTAGTTGAAAACACACAGCGGTCCTATCATATTTTGGCAAGGTGTCATCTTCTAAAATATTTTGTATGTAAGTATTTGTATGGCTATTATCAATGCAATAATAAAAACACCCATGCAGGACATCATCAATATCAAGATCACTCATATGCAACAAGGAGATTTTTCTTGACAGTTCCTCACACCCCAAAAATAAAGTAAGTTCATCATGTTGATTAGGAGTAATTTCATCATCACAATACAAATTTGCAGCACTCATTGGGTTCAAATTATCATTGGAGGAGCATTGAAAATTAAAATGACCCACTTCATGGCAAACTTCACAAATAAAAGGATAGAGGGCACAAACTTTTTTACCAAGATCATCTAGAGCCCTAAACCACTTTCTAGTTTTTTCATTAGCATGATGGATACAATATTCATCTTCGATTTGATTAATTCCACAAGGTCTATGTATTCCACAAAAATTAACATGCTTATAGGAAATAGCATTCTTAGGAGTTTGAGCATGCTTATTACAATAATTAACAACAATTTCATTCTTCATGCAAGCCTCTTTAAAAGGTTCATGATACTTATCAAAATTCTTTTTAGGCAATTCAAAATGAGAAGCAAAGGCTTTATAAAGATTTGCAGCAACTTGAGAGTCAAGACCATAAGTAGCACTCATATTTCGAAATTTATCGGTATCCATAAAAGTTTCAATGCATTCATAATCATAATTTATACCGACTCTTTACCTTTGTCGTTCTCCCAATCTTCGGCGTTCTCCTTAATCCGATCAAGAAGGTCCCTTTTAAACTCTTCTTTGTTGCGCGTGAATGATCCAGAACAAGTAGCATCCAGCAAGGTCTTATCTTGAAAAGAAAGTCTTGCATAGAAATTATCAATGATGATATTACCTGGAAGCTCATGATTGGGGCATTTGAGCATTAAAGACTTCAATCTCTCCCATGCTCGGGCAATACTCTCTCCATCATGAGGCCAGAAATTATATATTCGGTTTCGGTCTTTGTGAATTTCACTTGGAGGATAGATTTTAGAATAAAATAGAGGCACAATGTCCTTCCAATCAAGAGAATGCTCATCCTTCAGCAGTTTATGCCAATGCGCCGCTTTACCAGACAACGACATAGAGAATAATTTCTTCTTCACTTCATCCATAGAGATACCTGCACACTTGAATAACCCACATAATTCATGCAAAAACAGTAGAATGATCTCCAGGATGCACAGTTCCATCCCCTTCATAGCGGTTATCCATAACACGTTCAATAATTTTCATAGGTATTTTATATGGAATACTTTCAGTAGGTGCATTTAAAATATCACAAGCATCATTAGAGTTATCGCAAAAGGGAGATAAAGTATTATCAGAGAAAATTTTCTCCTCAATGCTTGGGGGACTAAAAAGATCATGAAAACCAGCTTCCCCAAGCTTAGACTTCTCCATAGCATTAGCAGTAATTGCATTCATACTAATAACATCGCTACTAGCATGCGAATAAGGTTCCATTGGTTTTTTAATGTTCGCACCAAACAATTCTAAATCAGGAAAAAGATTAAAAAGCTCACCAAATTTTTTGTTGTTTTCCATTATGCCTAACTAGTGAAAATAAAAACAAGAAACAAATAGATGCAATTGCAGGATCTAAAGGAAATAGCTTCGAGCACTCACACACCGGCAACGGTGCTAGGAAATAGCTTAGTAGTCGGAGGATGTGAATACCTTTTACCTTACCTCCCCGGCAACGGCGCCTTGAAAATAGCTTGATGTCTACGGGTGCTTCTATTCTTGTAGACAGTGTTGGGCCTCCAAGAGCAGAGGTTTGTAGAACAAGCAGCAAATTTCCCTTAAGTGGATCACCCAAGGTTTATCGATCTCGGGGAGGAAGAGGTCAAAGATATCCCTCTCAAGCAACCCCGCAATCACGATACAAGAAGTCTCTTGTGTCCCCAACACACCTAATACACTTGTCGGATGTATAGGTGCACTAGTTCGGCGAAGAGATAGTGAAATACAAGTAGTATGGATGTATATGAGTGGTAATAGCAATCTGAATAAAATATGGCAGCGAGTAAACATGCAACAGAACAGTAAATAAACGGAGATTCGATGTTTGGAAACAAGGCCTAGGGATCATACTTTCACTAGTGGATACTCTCAACATTGATCGCATAATAAATAACTCTTTCTCTTATGTGCTACATCATACACTCTTTTGTTGGATGATGAACACATTGTGTAGGATTACACGAACCCTCAATGCCGGAGTTAACAAGCTCCACAATTCAATGTTCATATTTAAATAACCTGAGAGCATAATAGATCATTGCAAGATAAACCAAGAACTAACATAGTGCACACACTGTCCACATTACACTATGAAGGAGGAATAGATCACATCAATACTATCATAATGATAATTAACTCCAATCTACGAGAGATCATGATCATAGCCTACGACAAGAACCACACGGTGCACACACTAGTCACCTTTACACCAAGCAGGAGGAATAGACTACTTTAATAACATCACATGAGTAGCACATAAACTAGTAGCGATACAAAGCTCATCATATGGATCTCAATCATGCAAAGCAATTCACGAGATCATTGTATTCGAGTACAGAGAGAGAGATTAACCACATAGCTACGGTAGAGCCCTCAGCCTCGATGGAGAACTACTCCCTCCTCATGGGAGCAGCAGCGGTGATGAAGATGGCGGTGGAGATGGCAGCGGTGTCGATGGAGAAGCCTTCCGGGGGCACTTCCCCGCTCCGGCAGGGTGCCGGAACGCGAGACTCCTGTCCCCCGGATCTTGGCTTCGCGATGGCGGCGGCTCGCGGAAGGTTTTCCGTATCGTGGTTTTTCGTATCGGGGGTTTCGCGACGGAGGCTTTAAGTAGGCGGAAGGGGCAGAGTCGGGGCCTGACGAGGGGCCCACACCATAGGGCGGCGCGGGCCCCCCCTTGGCCGCGCCGCCATGTGGTGTCGCCACCTCGTGGCCCCACTTCGTATGCTCTTCGGTCTTCTCGGAAGGTTCGTGGCAAAATAGGCCCCTGGGTCTTCGTTTCGTCCAATTCCGAGAATATTTCGTTACTAGGATTTCCGAAACCAAAAACAGCGAGAAAACAGGAACTGGCACTTCGGCATCTTGTTAATAGGTTAGTTCCAGAAAATGCACGAATATGACATAAAGTGTGCATAAAACATGTAGGTATCATCAATAATATGGCATAGAACATAAGAAATTATCGATACGTCGGAGACGTATCACCCACCTCTGATCCGGTCAAATTCTGGTGATAACACATGCCCCCCTGGTTTTGGAAATGACATTTCCAAAATCATTATGCTTTTCCTTCGTCGGGTCATGTCGTGGTAGAGCAAAACCGTCGCAGTATCCTTCATCATGATGCCTTGCCTTCTTGACTTCTATGCGCGATTCGACAATTCTTTGGCACCACTTCCTCGGAAACTGCTGTAACATTAACTCTCCCCAATATCCCATTATTTAACCGCGTCGAGCAGTTCGCCCCTTCATCCTCCTGCTCCGTACTAGCCATCGGCAAAAAACCCCCATTCCTCCGTAGCCATGTCTTCTTCCTCCTCCTCCTCTTCTGCCTCCTCAAACCTCTCCTACGTATCATCTCCCTTCCGTGAGCCGACGCCGCAGTGGGGCTCGTTGGCGGCGCACGACATCCTCGCCCCAACGACGTGGGACAAGGAGGAACACGATTCCTCCATCCGGTCCGAGGATGACAAATCCTTGACCGACGGAGAGGACGACCTTCAATTCCTCGTCGACGGGGAGGAGGAGGCGGAGAGCAAGGACGACCGCTTCTCCTGGGACGACTTCACCTCCTCCGAGGAAGAGGCGGAAGAGGACGACGACGACTCCCCCGAAGGATACCCACCGGCGAAGCGCCTCCGCGCCTGGTGGGACGACGACAGCGATGACGACGATGAAGAAGACGAGGCTCCCGTAGAAGGCTATGGGAGCAGCGATGAGGAGCCTATCAGCAGCTGCGCCGGCGGCAGTGACGACGACGACGAGGGCAGCAACGGCCCTTAGATTAGGGACTAGTAGTAGTAGTCAGCTTTTGTTCTTTCTTCCCCGAGCAATCGGCTCTTCCTTTGTAAGAAATCCCACTATTAATGAAGAAAATATTCCCCAATTAATCTTACTTTCTTGTCAACTTTGCCGATCGTCGAACGAAGTCGCCGTACAGAGAGCCGATGGCAGGGCATCAGCTTGTACTATAAACGCGATTTGAGGCCAAGCCGTTGCCTATCCACACGGTCCAACAGGTCTAGCTCATGTCCCAACCGTCCTCCAATCTTAAACGTGCAGATTGAACTCCTCAACAACCACTAGGAGACTCATCCCAAATATCATGATTTCTGGTTTTTACTGGCCGATTTAGAATCGGCCTCCATATCTCACTGCCCATCCTTCCACATGCTTGGGAAATACTTCTTGAGATGTTGGCCATTGACGGCCACTGGGAACTTCACACCATCCAACTGTTCAAGCATGTAGGCATTGCCCTTCGTAACCCGGATGACTTTGTAAGGACCGTGCCAATTAGGAGACCATTTGCCGTATGCTTTATCCCTCGGTTCCTAGTGGCAACGCGGCTTCCCATACTAGATCACCAACTTGAAACTCCTTTGGTCTCACCTTCTTATTGTATGCCCGAGCTACCCTGGCTTTGTTCTCTTTAATCTTCTCTAACGACCAAAGTCTAAGTTCCGTTGCATCCTCAATAGTGTCACTCATCGTGGTTGCATATTCCTCGAGCGTCAGGTCATTCGAAACGTGACACGTCTCGATCCAGCCGTAATTTCCCAAGGTAATACGGCCTCCCGCCCATAGACAAGCCGGTACGGCGAAGTCTTTATAGCTCCATGGCATGACATGCGATAGGCCCACAAAGCCTCGACAACGTCTCATGCCACACCCCGGGGTTCTCCTCAATCTTCCTCTTAATCAGCTTGATCAGGCTTTGATTGGATGCTTCGGCTTGCCCGTTGGCTTGAGCATAGTATGGAGAGGATCGGATTAGCTTAATCCCCATGTCATCGCAGAACTTTCTGAATTCTTTAGAGACAAAGACCGAACCTCCATCGGTCGTGATGGTTTGGGGAATCCCGAACCTATGAATGACATGTTCTTTGACAAATTGGATAACATCTTCCGATTTTACTTTCTTCATGGGAACGGCCTCCACCCATTTGGTGAAATAATCCGTAATGGCCAGAATCCACTCGTGGTTCTTGCTTGACGGAGGATGTATTTTGCCGATCATATCCATGCCCCAACCTCGAAATGGCCAAGGTTTGATGATGGGGTTCATCGCCGATGCGGGTACCATCTCGGATTTTTCCGAACATCCGACACGCTTGGCATCCCTTGTAGTAGTTGAAGCAGTCTTCCAGCGATGGTAGGCCAATAAAACCCCGATCGCCTAATTAACCACTTCATCTTATGGGCCGATTGGTGAGTTCCACGGGCGCCTTCATGCACCTCATGTAAGAGCCGATTAGACTCGGTTGGTCCCGGGCATTTTAGTAGTAACCCTTCCAACGTCCTGTAGAACATGTCATCTCCTATAAGGACATATTTCATAGCCTTGTATCTTATCCTTTTAGGTGCCCCCCGAGCCGAATCCTTCAAATAATTGAAGATATCGGCTCTCCAATCATCTTGTTCCAGGAACTGCACCTGAACTTCTGACCCGTCTGTTATGTCCTTGTATCCTGACGCCATCTGTGCGAGATCATTGGCGTCGGTATTCTGAGACCTTGGGACCCAATTGAAATTGATGTACCGAAAATGTGTCATCAGCTCACGACACTCCACCCAATATGGAAAAAGTGACTCGCTCTCGCACTTGTATTCGTCCGTGAGTTGAGAGATCACCAACTTCGAGTCTCCAAAAAGCTCCACTGCCTCTGCCCCGGCTTCCAAAAGCAACTCCATTCCCTTGCGCACTACCTCATACTCAGCAACATTGTTGGTGCAAGGGGTAGATAGCCTGATGGCGAAAGAATATGTTGCCCCCCGAGGCGACACGAGCAGAATGCCGATGCAACAACCATCGTCACAAGCCGATCCATCGAAGAACATAGCCCACGCACGTACAGATAGTGCTGCTATATTAGTATTAATCCGTTCAGCTATAAGATCGGCCAACGCTTGTCCCTTGATCGCTTTCGCGAGCCGATACCGAAGATCGAACTCCGTCAACGCAAACATCCACTTACCAAGCCGGCCTTTCAAAACAGGGCCGACAGACATGTGCTTGACAACGTCCGACTTGCATATGACGATGATCTCTGCCGTCAAAAGGATGTGATGAAGCTTGGTGCAGGTGAAGAACAGGCAAAGGCAAAGCTTCTCGACCTCAGGATACCTTGTCTCCGCGTCCAACATCCTTCTGCTGAGGTAGAAAACGACCTTTTCAACACCCTCATGGAGTTGCACCACCACTGAAGCGATGGACGTGTCAGCCACTGATAAGTAGATATAAAACGGCCTGTCTTGTTGGGGTGGAACTAGCACAGGCGGCGTTGTCAGATACCGCTTAATCTCGTCAAACGCCTGCTGCCGTTCCGCCCCCAGTGAAACTCGTCATCAGACTTAATCTTCACCAGCGCCATGAACGGCTCGATTCGTCCTGACAGGTTAGAGATGAATCGTCGGACGAAGTTGATCTTGCCGATAAGACGTTGGAGATCTTTCTTCGTGGTGGGCGGCTACATGGTACGCACTGCCTCCTGACTTTTCAGGCCGATCTCAATTCCCCGTTCATGAACCAGAAAACCTAGGAACTGACCGGCCGTCACACCAAAGGCACACTTCTTTGGATTCATTCTCAGTCCGAACTTCCGAGTTCGGTCTAGGATGCGTCGCAAATCATCCAAGTGTCCCTCCATGGAGACGAGACTTAACTACCACGTCATCAATGTAGATTTCCACCAACTTGCCGATCGGATCGTGAAATATATAATTCATGGCTCTTTGGTACGTTGCACCAAGCATTCTTCAACCCAAAGGTCATGACCACATATTCAAACAAGCCTACCGCCCCCGGTACTCCGAATGCGGTCTTGTGTATATCTTCCGGAGCCATGAAGATCCGGTTATAGCCGGTGTTGCCATCCATGAAGCTCAACACCTTGTGGCCAGCAGTCTGCATTGATCAATGTTTCTCGCCACGGGCATCGGATACTCATCTTTTGGCGTGGCTCGTTAAGATCTCGGAAATCGATGGCCACACGCCATCGGCCGTCTTTCTTTTCTACAGGAACGATACTCGGAGATCCATTCGAAGCATACCCGCATGGCCCGATGAACCCGGCGACCAACATCTTCTCGATCTCTTTCTTGACCTCTTCCAGAATTTCGGCCTTCATCTGACGTGCTCGTTGTTGGAACGGCCGAAACCCTTTCTTAAGGGGAAGCCGATGTTCAATGATGCTCCTGTCCAACCCAGGCATCTCTGCGTAATCCCATGCAAAGCAATCTGGGTACTCTTTTAGCAGAGCTATCATCTGACCCCTAAGATGTGGATCTAACTTCTTGCTGATAAAAGTTGGTCGGGGCTTATCCCCAGGACCGATGTCGACTTCTTCTAGCTCATCAGCCGATGTAAACCCATATCCCAGCTTTCCGTCACCTGTGAGGTCGACACCAAATACGGGGAGAGCGTGTGGTACGGATAATGCGGGCCGATCGCCGGAATCGGCCTTCATCTTGATTGTAACCAGGATTTTTTGGAGGTGTCGGGGCCGATCGCGTGGAACAGCTTCCTCCTTGTCTTCGCTGTGAGAGCAGCTGCCCTCGTCTCTGTCCTTACCAGGGTGGTGCTAGAGCCCTATCATGTTGATGTTGAATGAGAATCTTGGCTGGCACCCTCCAGGGTAAGTGCGCTTCACCATGTTAACGGCGGATGCCGGTGTATTCGGCACTTCTGGTGCTGCCAACGCAAACGGCAGCGGTGGACGGGACTGGAGTGGCATCTCTCCTTGGTGAGTCCCCAGAGCTGGTCCTGACGGAGAATACTGATGGCTCATGATTTCCTGGATCACGCGCAGAGCGACACGCTCCAAAGTGTTCACCGGGCTCTCAGAATGGCGGTGCAGCGAATGAGCCACCATGAAGTTAATCTCCTCGACGTAGCGACCTGGTGCGTTCTTCCGACGGGGTGGACAGGTCCACTCCATCGAGCGCGCCTTCAGTGAGAACCCTTTCCACCCGATGCCATGTGAGCGGGTTTCGTGAAAAGAGCCGATGAGGTCGGCTTCGAGGACCGCTTTGATCTCGTCATGCTTCTTCTTGAGCTCCTCGGTGAGATCCTCGTACTTGACCGGAGTGCCTTCCGCCATCTCGGATGTAGATGGCGATGCGGTTGATGTCGAAGACTGTCCCACCGGCGTGCCGAATGTGTTGCGGTCGAAACCCACCGGCGGGCAGCGACGGGCAACACCGTAGAGCCGGGAATCTCCCAGGATCGCGGCTGGCCCCGGTCCCTCCGAGCGACGGACCGCAAAGCCTCGGCACGCACGTCCGATGCCGATGCAAGGGCGTGCCACCCGACCTATACCTGGTCGGGAAGGTGTTGGATGTGCCTCGCTTAGTTTCTCGCATGGCATACACGTAAACATAAAATACGAGCCTCGATCGGCTCTCGGGTTGTCCCGTGAATCGGCTCAAGGAGCCGATCCACCCATGATGCGTACGAGGTGTACGATCGGATGGTGGTCCTGCTTGATCAAAATAAAGCTAAAACGACCTACTACGATTTAGGGTTTTCACCGCATAATCGGAACGTCCTACTCGTGATTGAGCTCGGCGGCCACGCACGGTGATCGTAAACCGACCCTAGACAAGGCCTAAAAACCAACACGAAGTTGATCCCCGGAACATCCTGTCTAGGGCTAGCAAACTACACCCTACGCGCTATCGGATCCTTCGACCCGTTTGTAAGGCCTAACAATGCAAGTATTAAACTAATCCTCGAAGAACAAGGAGCAATCATAACGGATCGGATCTACTAAACAATGATCAAGCGGGGTGCCGCCCTTACACCCAAGATAGGTGTAAGGGCGGCTAGATGCCTAAGGGTCGCACGACGATAGCATATGATACGAAGAACAATGCTAACCCTAAAACATCTATGATAACTACGTTGCTCGCCATCAAAAAGGCTTCGGTACGAGCAACGCATGAACAGCGAATAAACGTGTCTCGCCTAGATCGCAAGATGCGATCTAGGAAGCATGATGCTTACCCGAAGAAACCCTCAAGACAAAGGGAGTTGGCGATGCGCCTAGATTGGTTTGTGGTGAACGTGATTGTTGTTTATTTCATAAACCCTAGATACACATTTATAGTCCGTAGACTTTCTAACGTGGGAATAATCCCAACCGGGCACGAGCCCAAACTCGACACGTATCCTACTATATTACAGATACACGGGCAAACTAGCCCAAACTTGGTACATAAGGCCGATTCATGTATTTCTTCCATATATATTCTTCAAGCCCATCTTCAATCGCGGCCCACCTCTGATCCGGTCAAATTATGGTGATAACACATGGAACATAAGAAATTATAGATACGTTTGAGACGTATCAGGCAACTACAAACCACGACCGCAGAGGATCCCCGAGTTACCCTTTGCTGAACAGATAAATGCTCCCTGCTACATGCACGCGTATATCGATTCTAAAGACAACAAGAAGAAGTCAAGTCACCTGCTCAGAGATTGTCGACAGTTCATCGAAATGCATAAGCTCATCCAGCAGCAGCAACAGCCAACACCACCGCCACCTCCACCTCGACACCGAGTCCAGGCAAGCTCAACCTCATAACCCCAACGAGTCGTTTCCACCACCACGTGGGCAGATGAGCATGATCCATAGGACGTGTGTTTCGAGAAGGGAAATGAAGAAGCTCACCCAAGAGATCAATCTGGCAGAGATCATTATGGCCAACATTCCCGAATATCGAGTGGTCATCTCAGAGCATTATGTTCAGCAGAGCGGATCACCCGTTGACAATCCCAAAACCAGGGCACGCTGTCTTAGTAGTTGAGGCGCAAATCGGAGGGTTCAAGATGAGCAAAGTCTTCATGGATGGCGGAAGCGGACTAAACCTGATATTCATTGACACAATCAGAAGTATGGGGATCACTATGAGGATGCTAGAAGAGACGGACACCTGTTTCCATGAGATTTTCCCCATTTCACCGGCGTACTCTCTTGGCAAAGTTTACCTGAACGTCGTCTTTGGCAAACCCGACAACTTCAGGAAAGAAAAGATCGAGTTTGAAGTCGTAAACTGGGAATCGCAGTACCACGCTATACTCGGAAGACCAGCTTATGCCAAGTTCATGGATGTGCCGCATTACGCATACCTCAAGCTGAAAATGCCTGGGAACAATGGGACAAACATCACAGTCTATGGAAGTTTCTCACGCTCGGATAATTGTGATCGCGAGTTTCAGAGGATCGCTGCAAAGTTTGGGGTAAAGCAGGAAGTTGTTGACCTTCCTTCAAAATTGTCGGCACACGATAATAAGGAAGATGAACACGTCAGGAAGACGAAGAAGAAGCCAGCTGATCTTGTTCTAGAAGCTTCAACAGTGAAAACTTCGGCAACGGATGGCACGACAGTTATAGAAGAAAATAGAACCTTGGCAATCACCACCAGGACTCCCGGTGAAACTGGTGAAGCTTCCGAAACCGCTGACGCGATGGACAAGCTCGAAGATAAGAAGAACCCTCCTCTTGCTTAAAAGGACGGGTAGCATCTAGTTTTCTTTTTTCTCTTTTATTCGGCAGGGCTCCTTTTTGCCTCTTAGTTTTTTGCTTACTTCATTAATGGAAACTTAAGTTTTTTTTCTTTGAAGCATTGCAGTAATTCGGGACACCCGAACCACATCATCATACACCTTGTTTGCATATTTCGGCGAACATTGGTGTGATGAAAAACACGCCAAGATATTGCACTCTAAAAAAGCCTTTGAAATTACGAGTGCTACGGTGCAAGATCAACGGGGACCCTACTCTTTTCTTTGCTATAGATGCCTCAACGAGCGCCGCAAATAGCGAGGATCATGAAACACATATATTCACGACCCACGTTCGGTACTTTACTTATAGAAGTATCAAAGAGTGACAGAGTCATCGGCAAAGCTAGTGCTACCGATATATTTGGGAGCTGCTGTCAAGACATGCATCGGTTGAAAGCAAAGTTGCACATACAACGGGTTTAGCAAGACCCGCAACACGAGCTGATCACTCAAATAATTTGCTGACCAACAAACACACATACTCTGAAACGAGTAATTAAGATTTGCTCCTGCAAAATCCGCCAATGGCATTAACATGGTAAAAGTGTATATATACGCACCAACCGACAAAAACAGTTTAAGCCTAATCATCCAAACACTCGGATGTAGTAAGTAATCAAGTCTTCTATTTACAATAGGGACACGACTTTGAATTATTCTTGCGGAATTTCCTTTTCTTCAGATGCCTTTGAGGTTTCTTCAAGCCTGTCGACAATAATGGCAGCAGGAAGGCCCACCTTCGGGTAAAGCGGCTCCAAATGGCCATTGGCAATCGCCAGTAGGTTCGCTGAAGGATAACGTGCAAGGACAAGTGCAAGTGTAGCCCTAGCTCCTGCAAGACGCTGTGCTCGAACCAAGCTTCGGATCTTCTTGGCGTTGTTGAATTCTGACATTAAAGTCAATAGCGTGGGAGGTACCGCGTTCAAAGGGAACATTGTCTTCCATATTACTCTCAACCCCTTATAGCATTTGTCGAAGAAACGATGAACTTGCTGGACCCGATCTTGGAGCTTCGCGACAGCTGAAGCCTTCGAGTGTTCTTTCCAGAAAACTTCATCTGATGATGATAGCTGGGTCAATGCGTTTACACGCTCGTGGATCCACTTGTTCTCCTCAACAGGGTTCAGAGCTATGACTAGGGAAAAATAAGGGGAAATAAGAAGATGCACTTCATGGAAAAACAAGGAGCAAGAGGACAAGGGTGCTTACAGTTCAAACTTTCTGTAGCCTTGTGCAATTCAGTAAGAGCATACCGCTTCGTGTCAGCCGCAAGCTCGTTCTTCCTTTTGATAATAGCAGCCAAGGCATAAGTATTGCGCATATCATATTCCATCTGCGCGATACGATCCTTCATATGCTGGAGTCGATCACTCTCAAAGGAAGCACCCGAAGAATCATCGACAAATGCAGGCATAGGGAAAACCTGCAAAACATTGTTCAAGGGCATGATGGATTGTATGGATTCAGCACTGGAAGTTACTCCCATTGGGAGCGTGCAAGTAAAAATGTCATAACAAGAGTATACTGGCAACATTGCCAACATGGAATTCATTACAACCACACAAGTCTTATGGCGCGACATCGTCTTAATCAAGCTGAATTACAGGAATCAGGGGGCCTGGGTCTGGTTTGACAAACTTGGACCAACTGATGATTTCTTTGCTGAAACCAGCTCAAGGAGCTGGCGAGCACACTTAAGAGCTGAGGTTTTAAAGGCACCCAAGTCGACAAATTGCCCATCTTGATCCTTTGGCAGCTCTTTGGACATCTCTTCAATATCGGCTTTGAAGCCATGACCCATCATAAGTTGGAAGGCTAGGAGGGCGCCATAGGTACGCGAAGTACGTTTGAATACCTCGATGACTTCCTTGGTGTTGACGGCGAAAGTGTCGATCAGCTGCCCCAAAGTCTTGTCTTGACTGATCTTGGGGAAGATCATCGAGTGCATCCGTGCCATGGCCCCCTTGCCTTTCTAGAGGAGGTCCTGCGTGAGCTGGTGAGAAGCAAGAGTCATCGATAGAGTATTCGCTGGGGAATTGTTTGGAAGCTTGTCCAGAGCTTCGGCAGGGATATCAGTAGCCCCTGTGAAGAACAAAATAAGAGGAGTTCATCAACAAAGGATTGAATTCGCAAAGCAATAATCAACAAGAGAACAGAAAGGGAGTTACTGAGTAAGGCTAAGGAAGATTGGCGAAGAAGATCATCCTTCTCAATCGCCCGAGCTTCGGCGGCTAGCCTGGATGCCTCTTCTTCCCTCAGCCTCTTCTTCAACCCCTCGAGCTCCTCCTTTAGGGAGTCGACTTCCTGAAGGGCTTCGGCAGCTATTTTTATTGCGCCCTCCAACTTCGAGGAAGAAGACTTGACCTCCTTTTGCAGCTGGGCTTTTTCAGCTTCCAGGGAAGTGTATTGGGAGGCGAAAGTTTCTAAGGAAGATATGACAGCTCGCAAATCCTTAAGAAATAAGGAAAAACAGTTATCAGTTGAAGAGCTAGTAATTTAATCAGGGTCCATTCAGGAGATGTTGCATTAAAATGGAAAAGGACTTACAGGTTTCCCTGGAGAAGGAGTTGTGGCAGCAGCAGTCGAAGGAATATCCTTCCCCCTAGAAAGGGAAGAAGCAGTCGATATCTGGGTTGTCGGGGCCACGGCAGGAGCTGAAGCTTCGGAAGCTGCGGGATTCGGCAGAACATTACAAGATTTGGCCCTCTTGGGCGGAGGCTCGAGGAAACCTTCGTCACGACGAAATATTGGCGAAGTCAAACCATGATGCGGATGGCAAAGATAGGACACAATTTTGAGAAAAAGAAGCAAGAACTTACAGATCGAAAAGATCATCTTCGTCGGCAAAGTCGCCGGATGGTCTCTTCAAAGGCAGCGCCTTGGGATCCTCCGCAGCTGCATCAACAAAGGCAGCGCGATCAGCGTCGTCGTCATGCATGGACCCCACTGTGTCGCTAATGTCATCGGCTGAAGATTGAGGATTGATAGAGTCAGCTTCAGGATTCATTGGGTCATCACATTCATCTTTCGGGCCAGCATTTTCTTCGATATGGGATCCCTCGAGGATTGAGGAATCCCTTCTCTCGGAAGAACCATTTGGCAGACCTTGCAAATGCTCAGGAGCTATGGGGATCTGTCGAAGCAAACGAGTAAGGACAATGGCAGTCATATCGATCAAGAAAAAAAGTACAATGAAACCATGAAGGAATTTTTTTACCTCGATTGGCTGGTGATCAGCATCAAATGGCAGATGGGAAGATATCAGTGGGATTGAATCTTCTTGGCTGAAGAGAGTGAGGCGCCGAACTTCATCAAGCAGTTCCTTTTCGGATAATTCAGCGATATTTATCCTAGTATCGTCCTTGGGACCCAAATACAACCACATCGGATGAGCCCTAACCATGATCGGCTGGACTTGACGCATTAAGAACACAACGGCTACCTCCGTGCCTATCATGATCTGACCATCGACTTCTTTGATCCGAAGAAATCTGGCAAACAACTTGTCGACTGCTGGTTTTTCATCGGGAGAAAGGATATTTTTCCAAGATTTCTTAGGTTTGGCTTCGAGAACGTCGGAGAAACGAGGGAGCTGGGATTCAATTATTGAAGTGTCCCTAATATAGAACCACTTCAGCCTCCACCCTTGCACAGACTCTCTCATCGGAAAGTTGAAGTAATTAACTTCTTTGCGAGCGATAAATCCAACTCCGCCAATGACAAAGGAACCACCACTATTGTTGTACCTTTTCACGAAGAAAATTTTCTTCCACAATCCAAAGTGGGGCTCAATGCCCAAAAACGCTTCGCAGAGGGTGATAAAAATAGCAAGGTGAAGGATTGAATTAGGAGTCAGCTGCCACAATTGGATCTCGTAAACTCGAAGGAGGTGATGAAGAAATTTGTGGGCAGGGAGTGAAAGACCTCGATACAAGTAAGATAAGAACATCACAGTAAAACCGGTGGGGGGATTGGGCCGTGAAATTGCACCTGGCAGAATCACATTCCCCTCGTCAGAAGAGATTAATCCAAGGCTCCGAGCCCTCTTTTCGTCGCGCTTTGTGGTAGTAGACGCCGGCCAATCGCCGGGGATGGGTCCAGCCGTGGAGCTCAACAGCGCTGGCGGCGCCGGAGCTGGAGGAGAAACATGACCGCTACTCGCAAAGACTGGTGGCAAGAGTGGAGCTCTTCTTCTTCACCATTTTTAGATCTAAAGAAATCTAGAAACGGCGGCGGCGGCGCAGTGGTTATGGATGAAGAAGATGAATAAAGAAGAAAGAGGATGCAACGATGGATTGCGGAAAGGGAGGAGTTTTGCCCCGAAAGATTATAAAGTACGAAAAAACCTGAGGATTGAGCGGGCACGTGTCATTGTTTCCAATTTATTAAGAGGACCTCTTTTCATCATTGATCGCGGAAATCGAGGAGACACCTTGGTAACCGCACGCAAGTAGCGGTCACTTCTTAAAACAGAACCGTGCAGAAGCAGGATGGGCCCGTCAGGTTACGTCCTTGTTAGTCAAACCGCAACAGTGATGATGTCATCAATGATGTCATGAAAGGTATCGACTCCGATGAAGCGTCTGAAGAGAAACCAAAACCGTCGGGTGGTCAACTTGAGTCTATGCACGGATTGCAAGCATCCATACCTAGACTCGGGGGCTACTCCCATCGGGAACGCACACCCGACAAACGTGAACTCGAAGATTCCCCTGCAAGGAAGAGCGTGAAGAAATATTTGAAGAAAAGGGACGGAATGACCAGACTCGGGGGCTATTCTCATCAGGAGCGCTGGACGCGCACCCGATAAACTTTCTTGCACTCCAGTGTCATGCCCGGGGACGTGATTCTGTGTAGGGTAGCGTTGTTTTGCCTTCGGCAGTTAACCAGCAAAACTGGGCATGCTACTTAATATCCTTTACGCATTAAAAAGTTCCAGAATTTGAAGACCCGATGTAAATGTATCGGATGACCTATGAAGAATTGCAAAAAGCTTCGGCAGAAGAAAAAGTTCGAGTGGTACAACTTGAGTCTACGCACGGATTGCAAGCATCCGTACCTAGACTCGGGGGCTACTCCCATCGGGAGCGCTGGACACGCACCGATAGAAGAAGATGATGTTGTTACAAGATGGACAAGAATATCAAGAGAGAAGAACATTTGATGGAGGCATGCTTTAGTCTCTACCCGAAATATCTTCGGCTAGACACTCAGGGGCTACTGACGTGGGCATTACCCTTCGGGTAACTGTTATTGCCCTATCCTGTGCGGGCCAATTGGAGGCCCATGAAGACATCCGATGGCAAGGTGGGCCACTACGGCGGTGCCGAAAGGGATTCCTTGAAGGACAAGACGAAGAGGAACCGAACAAGGAAAGTTTAGATCTAGGGCTTTTGTAACCTAGTCGTACCCGGACAGATCTCTTGAGACCTGGCACCCTATATAAGGGCCAGGAGAGGGGCTGCCGAGGGACACAACGAATCTCAGCAACTTTAGCCACCGTAAGTCTAGAGCTAGGTCCACGTAGCACTTAGCCTCTCGACGAAACCACAGCCGAAACCTTCGGCACCCCATTGTAAACCCGCTATTTGCATAATCAAGATCAGACATGCAGGACGTAAGGGTTTTACCTCATCGAGGGCCCCGAACCTGGGTAAATCGCTCCCCCCGCTTGTCTGTTAACCGATGTCTCGTGTCAGCCTATAGGATTCCATCAACCCTAAGCCCCAATCGGAGGGCATTGCCGAGGTGTACCCTCGACAGCAGGCTTCGACGTGCCGGAGTCTTCGACATCGTCTCTCTTTATTTTGTCGTGCCCTTCAGGAGAAGTGGCAGGAGGAGGAGAGATAGGATGGGCAGAATCAGAGGGTTGCCCTGACTCTGTCTCCTTGTCGGAGGAACCCGCGGATCTTTGGGAATCCGCGGTTTCACTCTCGGGAAGAGAGGATTCCTGCGAATCGTCAGTGATAACGACTCGACCATCTACCTCTCCACCTTCAGGAAGGGGGAAGAGAATAAAGGACTTGGTGACCCTACATGAAGCCAAACAAGGAAAACACAAGAAAATGAGCAGAGAAACAAAATAGAAGCCGAAAAAATAGCGAACTCGACTCGAGAAAATGTTGGAGATATGCCCAAGAGGCAATAATACCTGTTATGTATACGGTTCACGATCCCATGATCGGTGTGTCGTGAACACATAACCAGAAGCTGATATCAAATTACACCATCCATTACAAAGCGGAATAAGAAAATTACAATGAGGTCACATGACCAACTGCTTACATAATAGCCTCGAAGGGCCTAACTAAACATCGAGTAGCATCATCACTTCGACGAACGCGGGGCCAAGTCATCGCCGCCAAACCATACGGGCAAGCGGGCGGGAAGACGTTCCTAGCTCGCACAGACGTCGCCAACTCCTTCTTCATCCGTCGTGTTCCTCCAAATCTGGCCAAGTAAATAGCCAGGGGACAAAGCCGTGAGTACATTGGAATTGTACTCGCAAACCATCAAGAAAGGTGCTAACAATGCTAACTAAAGAGACAAGAGAGAGAAGAATAGTTTCTCTTGTGGATATAGTATGTGAAAGAGAATCATTTCTCTTGTGGATATAGCATGTGAAAGAGAATCAGTTTCTCTTGTGGATATAGCATCCCGACATCGCAATTGATGGAGACACTATAGTGGTACTATGACATCTCTATATCTTTATTGAAGAAGATACTTCAAAAGATAGCTATGACATATCTATATCTTTATTGAAGAAGAGTTAGCATACCGCCATCTCAGGTGATGGGGATACTAGGGAAGTCCTATGACATCTCTATATCTTTGTTAAAGAAGAGTTCCTCTACATGAAACACTAGGAAAAAGTTCCCCACTTGGTCTTATTTTTCCACTGACCATCTCCATATGGTCGACACACGCCCTTTTCAGTACCCTTCCTGGTACATCCAACACAACACTTTCTTTGCAAAGCATTTATCAAAACAAAACTCAAGCCCAGGTTAAGGTAGGCCTTTGCAACCCGTCCATGACCGCGGACGTGGCTATTCGAATAGATTTGACTCTGCAGAGTTTGCACACTTTCCCCACAACTATCCGGATACCTATCGTGTGGGCATCATCCCCGCATAATAACATATGCCACGACGGATACCCGAACATAACCTTTCGCTTGTCTCCACTGGCATGAGTCCTTTCCTGCGGGCTTACCCCTTCCCGGCACCCCGGCAGCATACCTCCTTTTGAGCGTATCTCCGGCGCCATGACAGAAGATCCTCAGTAATCGTCCGGCTATCGAGTTAAGACGGTGTATTGCCTCCTCCAGAGCACAACCGGTGTCGAGAGGTCATCGTGACCCTCCTAGAGAGTTGTGAAGGGGTCTCATATCAGCTTCAACAAACTAGGGCTAAGCCCCGTGCCCATGTTGGGGTAGCGTGGTTGCGCGATAAAAGTTGGGCTGGCGTACACTTATATGCAGTGCTCCTTTAAAAACATTTTTACCCACACTTCCTTTATTTGCCAACAACCAACCATATTCCTCCGAACAACCTTGTTCAAAACATTTGCCTTTCCACAACATATACTTGGGTAGAGTTAACTTACCCAAGGTATATCCCTCCAACATCCTTGTCCAAGAACTTTGCCTTTCCAAAACATACGCTTGGGTAGAGTTAACTTACCCAAGGTTTTCACAAAAATTTACAACAAGGAAAGCCTTGAGGGGTTCCCAACCTATAGTTTCATGAGGGGATCTACTATTGCACTATGGCCGAGATGAGAGTCATCTTGCCATAGATGGTGTAAAAAGAGTAATGGGTGGATCATACTCGCTTAATGGTAAGCATGTATGATGACAACACAAAGAGGAATATAATCTCAGATTTGTGGTACTAACTATACAATTTGGATAGTGGAGAATCACTATCCAACCAACTCTCCAATAGGGTACACGGCATACTCCTCTCAAATTGAGAATTACACCAAGATCTTGACATTGATACCTCTAAATTACTAAAGTGGTGAGTATGTGTAAGTTACTATCTTGAGAGGGAAGATGCTCAAGTTGAGCATACAAGATGACCAAGTGGAATAGCACGGCCATGATACCATGCATCCCATAATCACAAAGACAATAGTGGAGTATCACCACTAGGGAGTACTCCACTAGCAACCAAATATAGATGACAATATGAAGGAGAACAACACACGTAGAACCAAGGTGCTTTGAACATCAACAAATGACATCCAACTAGACACCGAATCGAGAGATCAAAAGATGGCTTGCCTTGGCTTATGTATCCATGGACTTCTTCAACTCCATTAATATAAGAATCCTAACATAAATAAAATCC